>NC_073311.1:50509791-50812291 GCF_027595985.1 Sorex araneus
AAACCTGAATACTTGTACTCACTTCTGCTTATGAAGATACAAGTTGAAAGAAATCATGCTTGAGCTGAGAACAAAAGAGCCACACTTTTAATAATTATATTCATTAATATATACATGTATTGAACATATGATCACTTTGGCAAGCTCTAAGGTGCTTCCTTGCCCTTGACCGAATCTGGTAGGAATAGCAAAGATCATTTTGTTTTATTTTGGTTTGGGGAACACACCCGGTAAGGCTCAGAACTTACTCCAGGCTCTGTTCTGAGGGATCATTCCTGGTAGTGCTCAGAGTCCATAAGTGTTGAGGGTATCAAACCCAGGTCAGCCACTCACAGGCAGACCACCTGTTTATTGCACTATTGTTTTAATCCCAAGCAAAGATTCTGGCAGGTGGAATCATTTAGAAATGAGCAAGCATTTATATTTTTGTACCACCTCTGGTGATGCTTAGGGTCTACTCCCAGCTTTTGTGTTCTTCTGTTTTTTTTTTTTAATTTTATTTTATTGAATCACCATGTGGAAAATTACAATGCTTTCAGGCTTAAGTCTCAGTTATACATGCTGAAACAACCATCCCTTCACCAGTGCCCATATTCCACCACCAAAAAAATAAATAAAAGACCCAGTATACCTCCCATCCCGCCCGCCCCCTGCCGTAACTGATAAATTTCACTTTACTTTCTCTTTACTTTGGTTACATTCAATATTTCAACAAAAACCTCACTATTATTGTTAGAAGTTCCCCACTAGAGTCAGACCAGCTGTGAAGAGCTATGAGGTTTGGGATTTCTGTATTTTAGCAAGTAAGTCCAGGGAAATTTCTTCCAGATATTGGATCATTGCAAGCTTGTAACTCCCATCTGTGGTCCTCATAATATGGCGGTCGCCATGCCCTCCCCCCGCCCCCAGCTTGGAAAAGGCTAGAGAGTGAAAAACCTTTCTCCTCCTTGGCAGGCATGGGGCCACGGCTTAGTTCTCAGTCTGGAGACATTCTGCAAGGAGGTGCCGGTACCAACAGTAGTTTAGCTGGCCTCTGGAATTAACTGCGGAGAGGCCGCACACGTGCAGCCCACGGAATCACATCTTGGGAGAGAGCAGGACTGGTGCCGCCCACCTGTCCAAGAGCACCCTTGCATCCCATTGCTGCAGTTTGTAACTCTCAACTGTGGTCCTCATAATATGGCGGTCGCCACGCCCCCCCTCCCCCCCAATCATTCCCCCCAGCAAGGAAAAGGCGAGAGAGAGAAAAACCTTTCCCCTCCTGGGCAGGCATGGGGCCACGGCTTAGTTCTTGGTCTGGAGACATTCTACACGGAGCTGCGGGTACCAAAAGTAATTTAGCTGGCCTCTGGAATCATGCTCATGCAGCTGCGGAGAGGCCACACATGTGCGGCCCCCGGGATCACATCTCGGCCTCTGTGTTCTTCTTGCTGATGATTGTGACGCAGACAGGTAAGTGAGGAAAGCTCTATCCCCTTTTCCCTCCCCCCACACATATATGATGGCATTGAAATTTCTGGAAAGGAAAGTCGTAAGGATGACCCACCTTGTAGATACAGAAAGCAAGACCCTGAATAGATTGGACCCTTCCCCATGAAGGAAATTCCTGAATAACCTCAGATCTCTTTCTTCATCCTATTAACTTTCGTTACTTAGCCCAGAGAAGACTTTAGAACATTCCAGACCAAGACATCCCAAGATGTATCACTGTATAGCTGTAATCCTGTTGATCATCGATTTGCTCAAGCAGGTGCCAATAACGTCTCCATTTGTCCTAGCCCTGAGATTTCAGCAGCCTCTCTTTACTCATTCTTCCCAGTGGTGTTGCATTGGAGGCACTTTCAGGGTAAGGAGAATGAGACCCATCATTTTTACTGTATTTGGCATATTGAATATGCCATGGAGAGTTTGCCAGGCTCTGCTGTGTGGGCAGGATGCTCTTGGTACCTTGCCAGGTTCTCTGACATGGAGAACTAGGCTATGAGGTTGCACAGCCATGCGCTTCCAGGAGCATTGTTTTATAGTCTCTGGATCTTGGCTGTTGATGGGATTACATGGCGCCAGGAGCAGTTTGTGGATGTGGTTGCCAAGCTACTGGAATATGGGGGGTCTCTGTGGAGGAGGCCCAGTCCCTATCTGAGCAGGCTCGGAGATCTCAGCCCCGGGTCCCACACTCCTGGGTTTCTCTGCCAGTTCCTTCATGCATGAGGCTCATCCGAATGTGTGGACAGGGGCCTTAAACATGGCTGTAGCTGGGTTCCGGAGGTCTTCGGCTGCGGGGGCTCTGCTCAGGGAATCAAGGGAAACTCAAACCCACCACGCTCTGAGTGGCCCCAGTGAAGACAGCCAGGTGTGGGGACAAGAGACTCTGCCATCCCAAGAAGATACCCGATAAAAGCCACTTTGAACCAAGGAAGGGCGGACATATGCTGCCTGAGCCTATGTGCTGCTTGTGTCCATGTGGATAAGCATATGTGCCTCCAGAACACATGTGTTGCCTGCATCTCCCCTCTTGAGATGTGTACGTTCGTGCTTTCCTATCCAATGCTGGGATGTGTGTAGGGGCTCTCCCCGCCCTTGGAGAAGCCTGCACTCTCCCTTGAGCGCGTTACTCTCTCTGTCTCTCTTTCTCTCACTCTCTCCCCCTCCACACTTTCAAAAACCCTCCAAATAAAATCTGTTTTACTTCACTGCTTGTCTACTCCTGAAATTCTTTTCAACACCCCAAAAATTCTCCTTTCCTGCAAAGAGCAAATCCTCACTGCAGCCTGAGTCTGTGGCTCCCTGAGAAATCGGGTAGTGGGGATCAGCTCCTGTGGCTGGAAGACCAAGCAGACTTCAGGTGTGGCCTGATGGCCATCTGGTGGTGCTGGGGGTGCTTAGTCCTTGCGGAGCAGCAGCTCATCGCATATTTTACCCAGTCCTAATCTTCCCAGTGGCACCCAGGTGGCAGAGGCGGATGGGAAGAAGGTGCTTTTCTTTCTCTCCTCCCTGAGCCACCCATGGGCCACCCGTGGGGTCCACTGACATCACTTGCAAGACTATGTGGTACTAGGAATAGAGTCCAGCCCTCCTTCCTGTAAGGAGAGTGTGCTCTCAGGCTGCTGAGCAGAGGAACTTTATTGAACTGAGGAGAGAGAGCTCAACCATTCGGGGCAAAAGCTTTGCAAGCAGGAGGTCCAGATTTGGTATTGAAAACTGTTAGGACCCTCTTAGCCATGGCAGGTTCTGAGTGACTTTGGCCTCTTACAGGAACAAGGAAAGCAGAAAAACCAGATGCTTTTGTCAAAGATTACATCCGCAGAATGAGATTAGTTCTCCAGAACGGAACTGTCAGGAAGTGGGTTGGATGTTGTGGGCCAAAACAACAACAACAACAACAACACCACCAACAACAAAAATATGTGTTCTCTATAGGTAATAGAAATTTGCTGAGTAATGCTTACTTGCCAAAATGAAATTATAAGAACTTGCTGAACTGGCAGGCCTGTGACCTCCCCAACCCCCGACCTGCAGCCCAACCCGGTGCCTACACGGCAGCCAGCCATCCCAACAGGAACACCTCCCAGTATTCTGAGACGCACTTCCAGCGCTTCTCATTGCCCCTCCAGCGTCGCCACCACCAGTTTGCTCCATAGGTGTGTGACCCCTCTGCTGGCAGCCGAACCCTCTGCCCACCACCAGGACCAAAACACCTTGCAGCATTGCAGGACTGGCAGGGGGCGTGGCCTCCGAGGCAGGGGCGTGGCCTCTGGGGCGCCAGTCATTTTCCCCTTTCCCAGCACTCTGGATTCACATCTCAACCCCCATTACCTAATCTGTGGGGAACTTCCTGGCTATCTCAAACACAATAGGCAAATAGTCCACTAGCTTATTCAAATTTCACCAAAATATTGGTGAACACAAGAAGCTGTAAAAGCCTAATATAAAAGAACACAACCTCTGAAGCTTCACAAGAGGCCTCATGCAAGCCACAGAGGAGCACCTAAGAGGAAGGTAGCATTATAAGGGGAAAAGGGTGACCACCATCGACTGAGCTCATCCAGAATCCTTATTCGCAGTGAGAGGGGAACAATGATGGTGAACTGGAAGGTCCTACCTTCATACTACTACAACAACATGAAGCAACAGTGCAAATCCCCACCATGAGGAGAGGATAAAGAGAAGAGTCCAGAAGCCTCAACAGGGGTTACCCACAAATACGATCTCTCTGATAAAGAATTCAGAGATGAAATGTTGAAGATGTTCAATGAACTCAAAGAAATGGTGGAATAGGCATCCAGTAAATTCAAGGAGGACATGAAAGAAACAGTGGAATGGGCAGCCAAGAAAATACAGGAAGAAATGAGAGCAGAAATAAGAAAGCTGCAGACTCAGCAGTGAAGAATCCTGGCGGACCGGTGCTGCAAGACCGGAGAATGTTCCAGGCTCCAAACCGGGGTGACTCAGATGGAGCGGGTGCAGTCTCCCCGCCTTCTCCAGATGGAATCCCAGCAACCATGAGCTTCTACAAGCATGACTCCAGTATGTGGGGACCAGGACTGTTTCTCCGACCTTTCCTGATAGGCAAAGTGAGCAATGGAAAGTAGATGATCTGACATCTGCCCCTAAAAGGCAGGCTTGAATGGTGGTGGGAATATCCAACCAAAATATAATGCCCCAAACTATAGAGAGTATCTGAACAATTGTCTGCCGTAGAGGCAGGGTAAGGACTGAAATGGAAAAGGAGGGGATAATGGGGATGTTGGTGGTGGAAAGTTTGCACTGGTGGAGGGATGGGTGATCAGTCATTGTATTGCTGAATATCAGTCATGTGGCATTGGGCAGAAATGTGTCCGTAATACGCATTAGGTTTCTGGCACCGGATCATCCTAGATGGGAATGGGATTCGTGCCTTGGCCTGTTTGCCCTGGTGGCTCGGTCGCTGCTGCCATCTCCCAGACGCCTAGGGACATTCAGACAGGGGCCTGCAGTGACAAGGAATGTGGGGCCTTATGGGATGGGGGCAGAGCGGGCCCTTTCCCCTCTCTACGACACCCCAAGTTACTGCCCATGAACGAGCCCTCTGGCTGCTGATCAAGCTGCTTTTCGTCCATGATCCTAGACACTCAGAAACAAAGCTCAGAACACAGTGGCTATTGGAAGAAATGCCTCTAGATTTAATTGTTAAAACTTCAGAATTACAAAATCACGCAGCAACAATAATGGTCACTCATCATCACATGCAATTCATAATCAGCAATAGAAAACAAATTGTCTAATGCTATCTTTTCGGCAGATCTGGATGTTGGGATAAAATCCAAAATAATAATGGTGGGTTTGGTGTCAAAATGTTGAATGTAATGAACGTAGAGAGAGAGTAACTTGGAAATCATATGCCACACAGGTAGGGGGAGGGTATGGGATGGGGGAGATACTGGGGGTTTTTGGTGGTGGTGGAAAATGTGAACTGGTGAAGGGTTGGGTGTTTCATCATTGTATGACCAAGACTTAAACTGAAAACATTCTCACGGTGTTTTAAGAAAAATTAAAAAATAAAAATTAATTAATTAATTAATTAAAAGAAATAAGAAAGTTGTAAACACAAATGTCACTACTAAAGGATTCAGTAAGCGAAATAAAAATCTCAGTGGGTGCCCTCAACAGTATAATGACTAAGTCTACTACAGAATCAGCAAGCTTGAAGATGAGCTTCAGAAAGCTTACAGGTAACAATAAACAATGGAAAAAGTCCTCAAAGTAGCTCTAGGGTGAACCAGAGACCTAGGGAATGAATCTAAGACGAACACTATAAGAATCATCAGAGTACCAGAAGAACAGGGAGGTAATCTCAATGAAAAAGCCACAGTTAAAGATATCATTGCTGAGAAGTTCTCAGAGCTGGAAAATGCAGGCATCCAGATCCAAGGAACCCAAAGTGTGACAGCTAAAAAAGACCCTAGTAAAAAGACTGCAAGACATATCATAATCAGAATGATAGATGCCACGGAGACACAATACTGCAAACAGCAAAGTCAAAGAAGGAAATCACATATCAGGAGCACCCCTTAGATTCACAGCAGACTCAACAGAGGAAACCTTCCAAGCCAGAAGACAACGGTGGGATATAGTGAAAAAAATACTCAATGAAATGAGTGTTTCACCATAAATACATTATCTGGCTAAACTCTCACTCAAACTTTAAGGACTGATCCACTATTTCATGGAAAAACAAAAGCTCAGGAACTTCAAAGACTCAAGAGCAAACTTAAAAAAAGGACTAAAGGGGCCAGTGTAAGATAAGAAAAACCCCAACAAGCACAACAAACCTCTAAAAAAAGATGGCAAAAAACCCCATGACAATAATCCCTCTTAATGTCAATGGTCTAAATGCACCAATTAAGAGACACAGAGTCAAAAATGGGTTCAGACACTGAACCCAACATTCTGCTGCCTACAAGAAACACTTCTGGGGGCTGGAGTGATAGCACAGTGGGTAGGGCATTTGCCTTGCATGCAGCCAACCCGGGTTCAAATCCCAGCATCCCATATGGTCCCCCGAACACCGCCAGGAATAATTCCTGAGTGCATGAGCCAGGAGTGACCCCTATGCATCGCCTGGTGTGACCCAAAAAGCGTAAAAAAACAAAAAAGAAACACATCTGAACAGTCAGAACAGACTCAAAGTGAAAAAAAGTGGAAAATAATCCTTCAACCAAACAACTCTCTCAAAAAAGCTGTGGTGGTCATACTAGTATCTGACAACATAGATTTTAGGTTGAAACACATTAGAAGGGACAGCAAAGGCCACTTTTTGATAATCAAGCTATATGTACAGCAGGTAGAAATGACACTCCTAAACATGTACGCACTCAAAGAGGGACAAGCTAATACTTAAAACAACTGCTAATGCACTTCAAGGAGGATATTGGTAGCAACACAATAGAAGATGGAGAATTCAACACCACCTTATCACTTCTGGATAGATCAAGATTAAAACTCAGCAAGGAAACACTGACTTTGAAGGAAGAAATAGAAGAGAGAGGGATAATAGATCTATAAACAGCTTTACATAACCCGCAAAAGAATACACATTATTTTCCAGTGCACACGGAACATTTTTCAAAATAGACAACTTGCTGTGTCACAAAACATACCTCAATAGAATTAAGAAGATAGAAATTGTATCAACTATCTTTTCAGACCATGATGCACTGAAAATAGAAGTTAATCACACACAGACGCATAGAACCAAATCAAACAAATGGAAATTAAATAACTCAATATTGAACAATGAGTAGGTCAGGGAGTATATCAAAGAAGAAATCAAAAGATACCTGGAAACAAATGAGAATGAAGACATGGGCTACAGGAACCTGTGGGACACCGTTAAAGCCATGTTAAGGGGAAAATTTATAGTGCTGCAAGCGTTTCTTTGGAAGGAAGAAAGGGCCCACATAAATGACCTGACTTCACAGCTCAAGATATCTATAAAATGGAATACTAAGCAGCTGTCAGAAAATATAAAGTCATGAAATTTGCATATAAGTGGATTAACATGGAGAGTATCACGCTAAGTGAATTGAGTCAGAAAGAGAGGGACAGACATAGGAAGATTGTACTCATTTGTGGAATATAAAGTAACAAAATGGGAGACTGATACACAAAGATAGTAGAGACAAGAAACAGGAGGATTGCTCCACAGCCTGGAAAAGGGCCTCACATGCTGGGGAAAAAGGCATTGAGTTAGAGAAGGGAACACCAAATAAAGGATGCTTGGAAGACCCGCTAGGGATGGGAGATGTGTACTGAGAGTAGACTATAGACCGAACATGATGGCTACTTAATACCTGCATTGCAGACCACAACATCCAAAGGAGAGAGAGAGTAAAAGGGAATTTGCCTGCCACAAAGGCAGGGGCATGTGGGAGGGATACTGGGAACATTGGTGGTGGAAAATGGGCACTGACGGAGGGATGGTTACTCCATCATTGTATGACTGAAACGTAAGCCTGAAAGTTTGTTTCTGTAACTGTACCTCAGGGTGATTCATTAACAAAAAAGAAGAGGAAAAAGAAGACCTTGGTAAACCTAGAGTTCTGGGTACTTGTTGAAGCCCACTGCACCGTGTGAATACTTGGTTCCCAGCTAGCTGGAACAATAAACCTCGCTATGTGATTTGCATTATTAGTTCTGTTCTTTGTCCTTGAGGAATGGTTGACTCCTGATTCTAACAGTATCACTGTGACCTGAGAAACAGTCAAGACCTCTTGAGACACAAGTAGCCTGTGAGAACTACCAGGCATAGCTCAAAAACAGAAGATAAAAAACAGTAGATTCGAGTGTTTTTCACTTCCTTCATAGTTATTTCCTAGCTTGCTCTTTCAAATCTAAGTTCTCCTTTTTTCTTGCTTCACTTCATAAAATAAGAAAATTTACTTTTTCTTAGAGCTTCCTCATACTTCTCTTTCGTTTTGCTTAAAATGTCAAGCCCCTATTTGATTTCTAACAGAGTACAATTTAAAAAGGCTTCAAAATTTTTTTAAATTCTGGAAAAGTCCTCAAAATTCTTAGGCTGTAAGAAGCAGGATTTTGTCTAAAAGCAAGGATAAATTTTAAAAATGAACTTCAGTTTCATTAAGGCAAAAAGTAATGGGTAGTATGACGTTTACTTCTAAAGTGTTCCATGGACACATAGCACATCACTAAACAGATTCCCCAAAGGAATTCTAGGTGCAAGTCTACACAAAGTCAAAACCTGTTGGATCTCAAAGCAAATAATTCTTGTCAAAGGTTCCTCTCTTTTACTTCCAAATTGCAGTCTCTATAATAGAACTTAATACAGGGCTGGATTATTTTCAGCCTTAACAGCTCACTTCCAAAAACGGAAGTCAAATGGAAAGTACCAAGAGTACTTTTCATATTAGTGAATCACCGTGAGGTACAGTTACAGATTTACCTATTTTCATGCTTGTGTTTCAGTCATACAATGCTTGAGTACTCATCCCTCCACCAGTGCCCATTCTCCACCACCAATGGTCCCAGTATCCCTTCTGCCCCCCACCCCCCCACATACTCTCACCCCTCCTTTGTGGCAGGGCATTTCCTTTCGTTCTCTCTCTCTTTTGGGGTGTTGTGGTTTACAATAGGGGTATTGCGTGGGCATCATGTTTGATCTATAGTCTACTTTCAGCACACATCTCCCATACCGAGCAGCTCCTCCTACCACATTTTACTTGGTGTTCCTTTCTCTATCTGAGCTGCCTTTTCCCCCAGCATGTGAAGCCGGCTTCCAAGCCCTGAAACTTACCTCCTGGAACTCCTGGTACTTATCTCCACTATTCTTGGGTATTAGTCTTTCATTCTGTTACTTTATATTCTACAGATGAGTGCAATATTCCCTATGTGTATCTCTCTCTTTCTGACTCATTATACTTAACATGATATTTTCCATGTCGATCCACTTATATGCAAATTTCATGACTTCATCTTTCCTAACAGCTAGATAGTATTCTACTGTTATATGTACCAGAATTTCTTTAACCAGTCATCTGTTCTCAGACACTCAGGTTTTTTCCTGATAGTGGCTACTGTAAACAGTACTGCAATGAACATATAAGTGCAGATGTCATTTGACTATACTATTTTGCCTCTCTGGGATATATTGCCACAGTGGAATTGCTGGGTCAAATGGGAACTCAATTTCTAATTTTTTGAGAAGCATCCATACTGTTTTCCAGAGGGGCTGAACCTGTCGGTATTCCCACCAGCAGTGTAGAAGAGTCCCTTTCTCCACACATCCAGGCAAACAGCGGATACTTTTGTTCTTTTAGATGTAGGCCAGTCTCTGTGGTATAAGGTGGTATCTCATAGTTGTTTTGGTCTGCATCTCCCTGATGATTAGTGATGAAGAGCATTTCTTCATGTGCCTTTTGGCCATTCCTATTTCTTCCTTGAGAAAGTTTCTGTTCATAACTTCTCTCCATTTTCTGATGGGGTTGGATGTTTTCTTCTTGTAGAGTTCACCTAGTGCCTTGTATATCCTTGTTATCAACGCCTTATCAGATGGGTATTGATATCCTTTCCCATTCTGTAAATTGTCTTTGTATTCTAGTCACTGTATCTTTTGCAGTGCAGACACTTCTTAGTTTAATGTAGTCCCATTTGTTTATCTCTGTTTGCAGTTGCTTGGTCAGTGGTGTGTCATCTTTGAAGATAGCTTTAGTAGCTTCAATATCATGGAGGGTTTTGCCAACCTTGTCTTTGATGTACCTTATGGATTCTTGTCTGATGTTGAGGTCTTTAATCCATTTTGTGCATGGTGTTAGGTCCAGGTCTAAGCCCATTCTTTTGCATGTGGTTGTCCAGTTATGCCAGCACCATTTGTTAAAAAAGGCTTTCCTTGCTCCACTTCACATTTCTTGCTCCCTTATCAAAGATTGGATGATCATACCTTTAGGGTTGTGTGTGGGCATATTCCACCCTGTTCCATTGGTCTGCAGCTTTGCCTTTGTTCCAGTACCATGCTAATTTAATTGTTACCACTTTGTAGTAGAGTTTGAGGTTGGGTAGGATGATGCCTCCCATTGTCTTTTTCCCAAGAATCGCCTTAGCTATTCATGTAAGTTTGTTTTTCCACATGAATTTCAGGAGTGCTGGATCCACTTCTTTGAAGAATTTCATGGGTATCCTTATCGGGATCGCATTGTATCTGTATAATGCTTTGGGGGAGTATTGCCATTTTGACAAAGTTGATTCTCCCTTTCCATGAGCAGGGAATATGTTTCCATTTCCTTGTATCCACTTTTATTTTGTGGAGTAGCCTTTTATAGTTTTCTTTGTACAGGTCCTTTATCTCCTCAGCTAAGCTGATTCCGAGGTACTTCATTTTCTGGGGCATGATTGTGAACGGGATTGCTTTTTTCATGTCGCTTTCTTCTGTCTCACTATTTGCACATAGAAATGCCATAAACTTTTTTTTTAAAAAGTTTATGGCATTTCTTGTCCCTAATCTTAGAGGGAAGGTCTTTAAGTTTTTCCTCATTGAGGATAATACTTACCTCAGATTTGTGGTACATGGCTTTGACTATCTTGAGGAAAGTTCCTTCAAAACTCATCTTGTTGAGATTTTTCATAATAAACGGGTGTTGGATCTTATCAAATGCTTTCTCAGCATCTCTTGATATGATCATATGTTTTTTATCTTTACTTCTGTTGATATGATGGATTATCTTGATTGATTTCCAAATGTTAAAGCATCCTTGCATCCCCGGGATAAATTCCACTTGGTTGTGGTGTATGATCTTTATGATGAGTGGTTGGATTCTATTTGCTAATATTTTGTTGAGTATCTTCACATCTGTGTTCATCAGGGATATTGGCCTATACTTTTCTTTGTTAGTGGTGTCTTTGTTTGCTTTTGACATTAGGGAGATATGTGTCTCATAGAAACTGTTTGGGAGAGTTCCTGCTTCTTCAATTTCCTGGAAAAGCTTGAGAAGAACTGGGAATATATTTTCTTTAAATGCTTGGAAGAATTTGCTAGTGAATCTCTCTGGACCTGGGCTTTTGTTTTTGGGAAGACTTTTGATTACAGTTTCAATTTGCTTGATATTAGTGGGTCTATTCAGGCATTATAAGTCTTCTTGGTTCAGTCTTGGGAGATTATAGGCATCCAAGAATTTGTCGATTTCTTATAGGTTCTCTTCTTTTGTGATATACAGACTTTCAAAGTAGTCTTTGTTGATCTTTTGAATTTCATTGGTTTCCGTTGTGATGTCCCACTTTTCATTTCTGATTCGATTTATTAGGGTTCTCTCTCCTTTCTTTGTGAGTCTTGCAAGCAGTTTATCAATCTTGTTTATTTTCTCAAAGAACCAGCTCTTTGTTTCATTCACCTTTCAGATTGTTTTTTGAGTTTCCATGTCATTAATTTCTGCTGTAAGTTTTATTATTTCTTTCCTTCAGCCATGTTTGGGTTTCTTTTCTTGGTCTTTTTCTAATATCTTTAGCTGTGAGGTCAAGCTATCTATGTAGATCCTTTCTTCCTGAGGAATGCTTGCAGACCTATAAATTTTCCCTTTAACATGGCTTTAGCTGCGTTTGGTAGGTTCTGGTGACTCGTGTCTTCATTCTTATTTGTTTCCAGGTATCTTCATTTCTTCCTTGACTTCTTTCCTCGCCCACTCGTTGTTCAACATTAAGTTGTTTAATTTCCAGGTGTTTGATTTGACTTTGCAAGTCTGTGTTTGATTAGCTCCTATCTTCAGTGCATCGTGGCTTGAAGAGTTAGTTAATATAATTTCTATCTTTCCGATTCTATTGAGATATGTTTTGTGACCCATCACGTGGTCTGTTTTGGAAAACGTTCCATGTGCACTGGAAAAGAATATGTATTCTTTCTTTTTGGGGTGTGAAAAGAGCTGTATAGGTCTATTAGCTCTCTCTCTTCTATTTCTTCCTTCTGAGCCAGTGTTTCCTTGCTGAGTTTTGTTCTTGTTGATCTATCCAGAGGTTATTTTTGAGGTGGTAGTGAAGTCTCCAACTATTATTGTGTTGCTAGAAATGTCCTCCTTAAAATCTGTTAGCATTTGTTTTAAGTATTTAGCTGGTTCATTAGGTGTGTATATATTTAAGAGTGTGATTTCTTCCTGTTGTATATCCCATTGATCGTTGATTTTCTCAAGCGGTCTTAGTATCATCTGCATTCGTTCTAACTCTGAGATTTTAGAAGCCTCTCTTTACTCATCCTTCCCAATGGTATCATATTAGAGGCTCTTTTAGGGTCAGGGGAATGAGACTCATCATTGTTACTGGTTTTGGCATATGACTATGCCACGGGGAGCTTGCCAGGCTCTCCTATGCAGGCAGGAAACTCTTGGTAGCTTGCTAGGTTTTCCAATAGCTAGATGGTCACACCCAGAAACTGCCCTCCCAGCACCATGTAATCCCATCAACGGCCAACATCCAGAGACTATAAAACCAAGCTCCAGGAAGTGCAAAAAGTTCTCCCTCTGGGAGAACCTGTTGTATATATCCCTTGATAAATAGAAAATATCCTTCCCTGTCCCTTCTAATCTTTTTCAACCTGAAATCTATATTGTCGGATACTAGTATGGCCACCCCAGCTTTTTTGAGGGAGTTGTTTGCTTGCAGGATTACATCCTTTGACTCTGAGTCTGTGTTTGCTCTGACTGTTCAGATGTTTCTTTTATTTTTAATTTTTTATTAGAGAATAACTGTGATGTACAGTTACAAACTTATGGACTTTTGTGTTTGCATTTTACTCATACAGTGATCATTTACTCATCCCTCCACTAGTGCCCATTGACCTCCACCAATGATCCCAGTATCCCTCTCACCCAAGAGTTGTAGAGATAAGGGTTAGGAGGTCTACCCCACAGCTTGGAAACTGGCCTCAGATGTGTTTCTTATAGGCAGCAGAATGTTAATTTCAGTTTCTGGATCCATTTTACTACTCTGTGTGTCTTAATTGGTACATTTAGACCATTAACATTGAGAGAGGTTATTGTCATGGGGTTTTGTGCCATCTTTCTATAGGGGTTTGTTGTGCTTATAGGTGTTTTTCTTCTTGTCTTATAGGAGCCCTTTTAGTCCTTCTTTTAGGTATGGTTTTGAGTCTGTGAAGTTCCTGAGCTGTTATTTATTTACAAAATGGTGTGTTGTTTTTTCAAGTTTAAATAAGAGGTTAGCCTGATAAAGTATTTTTGGTGAGGCATTCATTTCATTGAGTTTTTTCACTATATCCAACCATTATCTTCAGGCTTGGAGGGTTTCCTCTGATAGGTCTGCTGTAAATCTAAGGGGTGCTCCTTTGTATGTGATTTCCTCCTTTGACCTTGCTGCTGCAGTATTGTGTCTCTATCCATGGCATCCATCATTCTGATTATGATATGCCTTGTTGTGTTTTTGTTAGGGTCTTATTTAGCTGGTACCCTTCTGGCTCCTTGGATCTGGAAGCCTGGGTTCTCTAACTCTGGGAACTTTTCAGCAATGATTTCTTTAACTGTGGCTTTTTTACTGGAGTTGCCTCCCTGTCCTTTTGGTACTCTGATGATTCTAATGTTGTTCCTTTTGAAACCATCCTCTAGTTCTCTGTTTCACCTTATATCTATTTTGAGGTCTTTTCCCATTTTTTATTGTTGCCCGTATGATTTCTCCTGCTCATCTTCAAGCTCACTGATTCTGTCTTCAGCTGTAGCTATTCTACTGTTGAGGGCACCTGTAAAAAGCTAAACACGCTGATGGGCGTGTGCACTAGCAGGCTCTCCGAGTGGCTCTGTCTCACCGCCCATGTTTGGTGCTCTGGAACCGCTGTGTGTGGCTGTTGGTCAAGGGCAGGTGATGGAAGGAAGAAAGCCAAACTGGTTGCTCCATCAGTTTATTTCATTCTCTCTCTCTGCTTCTCTCCCGGCTCTGGATCTCTCTCTGGATCTCACCAACGGATCCACTCTTACAGCCTAGTTAAATCCCCTCAGTATGAAGGGGCTGGGGCTTACACATAGGTGTGGTCACAATCAATAGGGGTAAGGTTCTTTTCTCTCAGGAGATGCTGCTTTTAGGACAGATTCTCCTTCAGCAGGACCCAAGGGCGGAGTCTCATGAGTGTGTTTCTCCTCTCCTCATCCAGCAAGCATATAAGCATTCATAATATTAATCATTTTGTATGGACACAATAAGAAATGCAATAAGCTTACAGAATTGCTCTCCTGGGGCCATCTTGATCTCAGACTACAGTGTTCAGGCCAGATTAGTCTTTCCTATCCCTAACAGGGTCCTAGTCTCATCGTTACTTTTGGATCATGACAGCATTTGTCCATGATCAAGCTCTTAACTTATAGTTAAGCATTAGGCACTTTGGCCAGGCCCATCTCGATACCAACACATGACTCACCGCTTGCCCTGGGTCTGTCCCGTTCCACGTCAGGACCCTGCTTTTGGGGTGCTAGGAACTGAGGGCAACTGAGACTTAAGTCGAGAAAATAGATGCCCTGGAGGGAATAATATTCAAGGCCAATTAAATCCCAAGTTACAAAAGCATAATATTGTCTTCTTGTGTCTTTTTTAAAAAACTTTTTATTAAATCACCATGTGGAAAGTTACAAAGTTCTCAGGTTCATATGTCAATTATACAATATTCAAACACCCATCCCTTCACCAGTGCCCATATTCCACCACCAGAAACCCCAGTATACCCCCCGCCCCCACCCCCTATCCCCTACTGTATAACTAATGAATTTCACTTCATTTTTTCTTTACCTTGATTACATTCCATAATTCAACACAAAACTCACTATAGTTGTTGGAGTTTCCAACCAAGAGAGACAGACTTACTACATTTGATAATTAGTTTTTCATTGCTGGAAATGAAGAGATATGTAGCCCCAATGCTACAAGTACATAACTCTCTCTCTCTCTCTCTCTTTTTTTTTTCTTTTTCCTTTTCCCTTTTTTTTTTCTTTTTCCCCCTCATCCCCCTTCCCGCGCCTCATAGTATGGTGTACGCCACGCCGCGTCGGCCAGCGTGGGGCTTTTGCTTAGTTCACAGTCTAGAGAGGTGGCTGCTACATTAAAAACCTTAATATTTCAACAAAAACTTACTGTTATTATTTGGAGTTTCCCCCCCAAGTCAGACCTGTTCAAATGGAACCGTTTCACAATGCTGACAATTATAAGTGTTAAGTCGCGCGGACGCTGCCGCGTCCGCGCGGTTTTGGATTTCTGTATAAAGTCCAGGGAAAATTCTGCCAGAAATTACATAGCCCAGCTCACAGTCCCAGTGCATTGCGGTAAGAAGTCTCTGAATTCAAAGTCTTTAGGCGCAGAGTGTCCGATTCGCGCTCAGCGGCTCCGGATTTATCTGGGCCGAGGGTGTGCCGGTTATGCCCCCTTCCCATGAGTTCCTGGGAGCCCCAAAAGTAAAAACCGAATACCTGTGGGTTTGGAGTCACAGAAGATGGCGCCTGCCACGTGGGTGCCGCCAGGCCGCCGCTTTCCATGCAGGAAGACAAGGTGGGGAGGA
Organism: Sorex araneus; assembly: GCF_027595985.1. Lineage (NCBI taxonomy): Eukaryota > Metazoa > Chordata > Mammalia > Eulipotyphla > Soricidae > Sorex > Sorex araneus. Next base: position 50,525,813 of record NC_073311.1, read on the forward strand.
AAAAAATCCACCCCCGGCAGCACAGAGTTGTAGCCCAGTTCGCAGTCCCAGTGCATCGCTATCGGATGCTGCGCTGGATGCCCGAATGTGTTACATCTCTGGAATCAAAGTCTTTAGGCGCAGAGGGTCCCTGTCTTCTTGTGTCTATACAAAATGGATGTTGCTTTAAAGTAAATAATTCAAAAGACATAAGGAGAGGAGAAAGGCAGTATCAATTTATAATATAAATTCAGTGTCTGACTTTACAAATTAACAGAGTCAGATTAGGGGGAAAGCTGACTAACTGTTTTGGGGAATAGAGCATAGAGAAGTGGTTACAGATAAACAAAGAAATGGGAGTAACTTGGGAGCACGCTAATGGGTGTGACCCAGATGAACCTATGCTCCTTGTTGCAAGGGGGAAAGGACAAAGCAATGTCATCCTACAGGCACCTACTGAATTTCTTACTTCATCTATCGAAACTTTTATTAGTGACACTTCTGATTGTAGCTTTCTTATTTCTGCTCCCATTTCTCCGTGTATTTTGTTGGCTATCTGTTCTACTGTTTCTTTCATTTCTTCCATTAATTTTCTGGATGTCTATTCCATTGTTTCTTTGAGTTCCTTGAACACCCGCAGCATTTCATCTTGGAATTCTTTATTGGAGAGATCGTATTTGTGGGTAACCCCTGCTGACTCTTCTCTTCGTCCTTTCCTGGTAGTGGTGATTTGTGCTGTTTCTTCATGTTGCTGTACAGAAGGCTGGTGGGGGCTAGGTGGTCGGGCACTCCCAATAGAACTCTGGGCAGCTGCCCTTAGGGATCTGTCCGGGCGGCAGGCAATGGGGGGTGCAGGGCCAAGTTTCCATTTTTGACTTTATCATTGTTCACCTTTTGGTGGGAAATTTTCTGGTTTCCCAGGGATGTTTCTTCCCATTTTCTAGGCAGATGTTTGTCATTCTAGTTTCTTTGCTCTGTAATTGCACTTTTGCTATGCATGTGGTTCCATCAGTAAGCCCCTGTGGCAAGAGGAAGGAGAAGAAAAAAAGAAAGGGAAGGAGAAGTCATTCAGAGGAATGGGGGGGAGGCAAGAAGAGAGAAAAGGACAAGAGAGATGGGAGGACAGGGAAAGAGGAACATAGAGGGAAGAAGGGAGACCAGGAATGATGTGAAGGGAGAAAGAGCAATGGGATAACAGTGACACAGTGATACATATAATATATATATATACATATATATATACATATATACCAAAGTTCACATCACCTAAACTTTAATAACATGCTAGTGATTAGTGATAGCCTATAGAATGTCTTAATGGCTCCTGTCAAAATAAAACAATCTTCACACTGTTTCCATTATGAACACTTTTTTGTAAGCATGTCCAGCAGTTCTTCATAACAGACAATACAAAATATATTATTTCAGCTGTGTTTTGCAACAGGGATTGGGGCTTGGGATGGAAACATCCCGAATTTGGTGGTGGGAAGGTGTAATGGTGGTGGGATTGGTGTTTGAATGTTAAATGTAATCAAATTTTGTGAACTAACATATATATATATAAAAGAAAACAATTGTGATCTCTGTGATCACAAGAGATGAAATTGTGTGTAGGATATCATTGGTTTGTCCTTTCTCCCTTGCCACAGAGTTTGGGCTTATCTGGTAATAATCTCTAAACAATTCTAGACTACATTGGTATGTCCTGCTCCCCTTGCAACTAGGAGCTTAGGTATATCAGTCACACCCATCAAAGTGCTCCCGAGTCACTCCCACTCCTTTGTCTCTATGTAATCACTTATATGCTCCTTTCCCCAACTAGTCATTCAGCTCTTCCCCTAATCAGACTCTTAATTTGTAGACCTTGCTAGCACAGTGAACTTGTATTGTAAGTTAATATTGTCCTTCTTCTCTCTTGTGTCTTTTGAATAGTTTACCTTAAAGCAATATCCTTTTTGTATGGACAAAGAAAGACAATTGTTAATATGCTTTGGTAACATGGGATTTAATTGGCTTCAAATATTATTCACTCCTGGGCATCTACTTTCTTGACTTAAGCCTCAGCTGGCCTTACTTCCTAGCACCCCCAAAAGCAGGGTCCCGATGAGGGACGGGACGGGCCCAGGGAAAGCGGTGAGTTGTGTTCTACCCTGGCATCGAGATGGGCCTGCAAAGCACCTAATGCTTAACTATATGTTAAGAGCTTGGTCATGGACATGTCATGTCATGATTCAAAAGCAACGACGAGACTAGGACCCTGCTAGGGATAGGAAAGACTAATCTGGCCTGAGCACTGTAGTATGAGATCGAGGTGACCCCAGGAGAGCAATTCTATAAGCTTAATGCATCTCTTGCTATGTCCATACAAAATTATTAATGTTATGAATGCTTATATGTTAGTTGAACAAGGAGAGGAGAAACACACCCACGGGATTTCACTCTTGGGCAGGTGTCCTGCTGAAAGAGAATCTGTCCTAGAAGAAGCATCCCCTGAGGGAAAGAACTTTACCCCTATTGATGGTGACCACACCTATGCATAAGCCCCAACCCCCACCCCCATGCATGCAGTGGGGGGGCGAGGGATTTAAGGTGACTGTATGAGGGGGTTGGGGAAGAAGCAGAGAGAGAGAAGGGAGTGTATAGAGAGGAGATTGGAATAAACTGCGATTGAGACCAACCAGCTTGGCTCCGTTCCTTCCTTCACCTGCCTCGTCATCGCCATCAACCTCCCCGGGGTGGGGGAAGCGGCTGGAGACTACCGAATGCGGGTGGCGGGAGAGACAGCGCCATTGCCCTGTGCCCTGTGCCTGGCTCGTGCGGTGAGGCGCTCCTCGCCCCTTTCTTTTCTTTTTTGTGTTTTTACACAATTGTGAATGTGCCTATTGCCCCCTCTAGTGTCAAAGAGAGTTGTCAGAAGAAACAATTTTGTAGTTCATGCTTCTAGTGTTCTGGTATCTGTTTTTAACATAAAAAGATACAACTTTTACAGGTCATCTGACTTCAAAAAGGCATCTTCATAAAGTTATTCTAAATCCACTCTTGGTTTTGCCCATATGTCTAACAATCATAATCTGTTATTGATTACATCTGGTAAGTGAAATGCAAACTTTGTTCATCTAGAGAATTCTACTAGCCAAAAAAAGATTTTTTTGACAGATGTATTTTTTAGCTTTTTGTGCTGAACATTTGAAAATAATAAATTTCTGTGCAAAATATTGATACAAAACTATGTAAATATCATTCTCATTAATATATACTTGATTGTACAGTGCACCAAAAGACTTCTTGAAAATTTTCTACTCTTTATAGGCTCCAAATTTTAGTTATTATTTATATTTTTAATTTAACCAAATTGAGTTAAAATATAATCACCATATACAATGGGATCTAAATATTTAATTGCACAAAGTAGTCATATCATTGTAGATTCAATAGAATGACCAGTCTTCAGAAGAAAGAAAATAACAGCCAGCATCAGTTTTAATTTACATTACTGTTAGTCTTTCAGCATGTGGCTTTACTACATATATTTTTTTCCCTCTCTCCTTTAAGTAATTATATATTCAATTAAGATTATTTTTAGGAAAATATTTATTGTGGGGCTGTGTAAAAAATACAAAGGCATGCACAAGGAAGGGTGGTATGTGTGTGTGTTGTTGTTCGAGGGTTCTCAGGGTGGCACTCTATCTCTCTCTCGGGGCTCGAGTTCAGTGCTCTCCAGTTGCTGTGTGTAGACCGGATTGGGATGACTCCTCCTTGTGCCCTGCTTCTGTGTGTGCCGTTGTGCTCTTCTGTCTGTCTCTCTATCTCTGTCTCTGTCTCTGTAGTTTCTCCTCTGGTCTCTTCTGACCTCTCTCTGTCTCTGTATCTTCTCCCCTGCTTCTGTGTCTTCTCTTCTGCTTCTGTGTCTTCTCTTCTGCTTCTGTGTCTTCTCTCTTGCTTCTGTGTCTTCTCCTCTTCTGTATCTGCTCTGCTTCTTATCTTCTCTGAGGAATCAAAAGAGCTATGCTAGGAGTATCACATCTCACTCAAGTGAGAGAAGGAATCCGGAGTTCCGACCTCCATCGACAGTCAAGAATCAGGAATGCTGTCTCATTTGCCAAGGCATCAAAAATCAGATGAGCCAGACATGTAATGTGATTCAGAGATGACTGCTGAACTAGAGCTGTTACCGACTGGATTGCACAGGATGTCAAAAGACCACATGGCTGCCCACCAACGAGATGGTCAGATTTCTTCATCAAAACCCTGAATGAACAGTTTAAGGCTCTTCTTGTTCCTGGAGCAAGCAGATATCATTGGGCTACACTAGATCGAGACAGGAAAAAATGGAGACGTTACTGGCACACACTCGAGCAAATCAAAGATCAACAAGACGACAAGTGATACAAGTGATAGAAGTGATTCTATGGACACTAAGTAATGAATAAATTGCTATTCTTTCCTTGTTTCAGCTCCATGTAACATTTGTTGCTTTCTATATCTCTGTAACTTTAATATTCTCCACACATCTGATATAAATGGAATCATAACAATCTTTTTTTTATTCATCCCATTTTATTTAGAACAATGATTTTAAGCTTCCTCCCATATTAAATTTTCATCCACGTTAAGGTTAAATTTTATTACTTTTTGTTGTTATTGTTACACCCAGGGATGCTCAAGAGTTTACTCCTGGCTCTGTCTTCAAGAATCACTACTGGATGGATTCTAAGAGCCATATATAGGGTGCAGAGAATTAATCCAATATTGTAAATCATGGTGCCTAAAAAAATGTAAAAAATAATTAGATATACATATTTTATATCATATTTTATATCATATAAAGTATTATATTAAATAGCTTAATAATTTTTGAGTCTTGGATTGGAATATTTTTAATAACTCTTGCTTTACATATAGTAATTTGGGTCATAAATATAACATGCACAGAAAAATATTGCACTTTATAAACTAAAATAATAAATTTTTAGAAACTGCATATTAGCAGATATATTCTTAGAAATAGTGAATTAGTAATCAATGGAGATTACTAATGATACCACATAATATAACAATTTGTGACATATTATTATCATAATAATATGATTTAATAATATAATACAACAGTCATTACTACAATAAGGTTAATAGTCTTCTGAGTTCTGAATTTTCTGTTGGTCTGTGGATGTCTTTATTCTGCTCCTTTATTACTATTTTTTTTGAACCACAGAATCTTCATAATTTGGTATAGTCCTATTTATTTATCTTTGTTTCCATTTGTTTGGCCAATGGCATTGAACCATTGAAAATACCTCCAGGTTCAACGTCATGGAGTGTTCTACCTTTGTTTTCCTTGATATAATTTAAGAATTTAGGTCTGATATTGAAGTCTTTAATCCATTTGGATTTGATTTTTGAGGTATCATCTCACATCCTAATAATGACACAGCACAAGGACAACACGATCCATGTTGGTGTGAATGTGAGTGAAAAGGAACCCTCATTCACCGCTGGTGGGAGAGTTAACTGGTCTAGGGCTTGGGGAAAACAATATGGGCAACTGTCAAAAAGCCTGGACCACTTCTTGGCATTTACCCCAAGGGTCCAAAAGTTCTGTTCAGGAAAGATATTTGCACTCCTATGTTCATTGCAGCCCTATTCACAATAACCAACATCTGGAAACAACCCAACTGTCTAAGAAAAGATAATTGGGGGGCCGGAGTGATAGCACAGCAGGTAGGGCATTTGTCTTGTACATGGCCAACCTGGGTTCAATTCCCAGCATCCCATATGGTCCCCCAGAACTGCCAGAAGTAATTCCTGAATGCAGAGCCAGGAGTAACCCCTGTGCATTGCTGGGTGTGACCCCAAAAGCAAATAATGATAATAATGAAAATAATAATAACAATAATTGGATAAACAAACAAAAATTTTGGTACTATACACAGTAAAATGCTACTTAGTAATAAGAAAAAATGGAACCATGCAATTCACTGCTACACAGATGGATCTGGAGAGTATAGTGCTCAGTGAAACCAGTCAGAGGAGAGGCACAGACACAGAGCAATCTCTCTCATATGTGAGATATAAAGAAAGAAAATAGGGGTATAAAACATTCCCAAAGGCAATAGAAACCAAAAACTGGTCTTTGGTAGAAAGCTCCCCACACAGGAAGGAAGGGGAATGAAAGGGACAGGAGTGGACACCAAGTCCATGGTAGAGGGAAGTGGAGACTGTGGGGGAGGAAGAGGGGAAGGTGCTGGATTGTGTTAGCATGAAACCCTATCATTAACTATGCTGTAGACAACAAAACCATGGTGCCTAAATAAAATATAACTATACATAATAAATAATTTTAAACTGTAGCACTGAAGTACTGTCATCCCGTTGTTCATCAATTCGCTCAAGCAGACATCAGTAGCGTCTCCTTTGTGAGACCTGTTGTTACTGTTTTTGGCATATCGAATATGCCACAGGTAGCTTGCCAGGATCTGCTGTACAGGCAGGATATTCTCTGTAGCTTGCCAGGATCTCCAAGAGGGACAGAGGAATCAAACCCGGGTCGGCCGCGTGCAAGGCAAACATCCTATCCACTGTGCTATCACTCCATTTAAGCAATGAGGTTGAATATAACACTATCCTTGAAAGTCCTTTTGCTTGAAACAAGTAATTTTTGATAAAACATATTTTAAAGGCAGACCTGGGCTGGAGAATGTGCAAGGTACCTCCTGAAAAGTGCAGTATGTCTTGAAAACTAAGAAAATGACAATAATAGCTTGAGTTAAGATAAAACACCAGGCTAGACTGTCATTTAATTTTCAATGCCTCAGCTCTGGGCCGGAGGTATATTGTTATAGAGGAATTTAATAATACTTTAAGTTTAAAATTGTCTGAACAGTTTAAAGTGCCCAAGGTTGGCTACTCGAGGTTTATGAGGGAAGCAATGGCACACACAGTCTGTCTGAATTAAAGGCCTCAGAATGACATCTCGGGTAAGAGTCAAAGGTTACCACGCACAGACGAAAGCTACCACCATGAGTAAGAACAATCCTCAGGAGAAAGAGAAATTCTTCAAAACACTTTAGATATTAACCCCAAGGCAGGCACACGGATGGACATTGGAGGGGCCACTCTTTGTGTCGGTTTCCCAGGAAGGTCATCTCCAATTTGGACTGCCCCGAGGAGCACTGGAGCAGTGACCGCTTCAGTCTGCAGCCATGCATTTATTCACCACTCTGTTGGTCACCCTACACACATACAAATACATCCTAACAGGCTCCTAACCATTCAAATAACACACAGGTAACAACCCTAAACGGCAAAGGTTGCGATAGTAAAGCAATGCAGAAACCCACCCGGCTTAGTGAGTGAAGAAACTAGCCCAGGCGACCCAAGATTAATAATGAACTATATATCCTCTCTGATAAGGGATTTAGAATAGAAGGAGCTCAAAGAAACCATGGAATGCACCACCAATAAAATACAGGAGGATAGGAGAGCACTTCAGAGAATAGATTTCAGGCTCAAAATATAAAATGACACTATACAAATGTTTAAAGGCATCAGATCACAAAGAATGGACAATGAGACTGTCTAAAAGGACTAGACCAATTTGCAAAAGAAGCAAATTAAACCTGTAAACATAAAAGCACATTAAATGAAAAGCAAGACAAAAAATGATGAACTAAATTGCAGTTTAAAACATATGCAACAAGACAAAGTTAAAAAAGACTGTTAACATCTGTATTCTTATAAAGTTACAATAAAAAGAAATGAAAAAAAAGACAAATTCTGTAATAACTTAGGATCTGCTCTTTTAATTTTCTTCTATATCATATACTATGTTACGTATACTCATTGTGTATTAACCCCTATATAAGTAACTGGAAGTTTGTACCTGTAGAATACCTTTTTCAAGACCCTCATCCTCCACCCTCGCCCTGCCTCTTAGTAACCATAAACTTGATTTTTAATCAATATATAAATGAGAAATTATGGGACACTTTCCTTACTTATTTACTTAATACAATGTCCTCCAATTTCACACCTGTCAAAAATGAAAGGTTTCTTTTTATGGTAGGCATATATTTGTTGCATGTGCACCCACATTTTCTATATCCATCAAAATGAGAGGAACTTGGGGTATATACCTAAATAATAATAATCAAGACTCATTTATTTAATTTTTATTTTATGTATTTTTAGCTTGGGGACTACACCCAGCAATGCTCAAGGCTTCCTCCTGGCTCTATACTCAGGAATTACTCCTTGGACCATGCAGGATGCTGGAAATCCAAACTAGATCAGCCACATGCAAGGCAAGCACCTTAACCAGTGTACTATGGCTCTAGCCCCAAAGATATTTGTAGTTTTAGTATCTGTTACTTTTAATTTTTTTTGTATTTAATCAAGATTTTTAAAAACACATTTAACATCTATTGGCCTTATTTATTTCTGTCTTGAAAAACTTCTTTGTTTTCTTTCTAGAGAACCATCTATTCTCTAAGGCTGATCAAATGTTACTATTTATGTATCTGATCACTGTATCACTGTCATCCCTTTGTTCATTGATTTACTCGAGCGGGCACCAGTAAAGTCACTATTCCACTCAGCCCTGAGATTTTTGCAGCCTCTCCTTACTCGTCTTTCCCAATGATTGGAGGCTCTTTCAAGTCAGGGGAATGAGACCTATTGTTACTATTTTTGGCACGTTGAATTCGCCATGGGTAGCTTTCCAGGCTCTGCCATGCGGGTGGGATACTCTCAGTAGCTTGCCAGGCTCTCTGAGAGGTATGCATATATCTGTTACTGTATTTTGGATATGAATACGCCACAGGATCTTGCCAGGCTCTCCCAAGTGGGCAATAGACTCTCAGTAGCTTGTCAGGTTCTCCGAGAGGGAGAACTAAGCTATAAGATGTCTCGTTCCGGGAGCTTGGTTTTATAGTCTCTGGATGTTGACCGTTGGTGGAATTACACAGAGCTGGGGGCAGTCTCTGGGTGTGACTGCCTAGCTACTGTAAAATGGGGAATCTGGGTGGAAGAGGCCCAGACCCGATCTGAGCAGCCTTGGAGATCTCGGCCCTGGGTCCCACACACCTGGGTTCTTCTACCGGCTCCCCCATGCATGAGGTTCATCTGAACTGATGTACTGATATTTTAAGAAAAAGTAAATTGTTGAAATTCAAGAAAACAGAATAATGGTATAGAGTTTAACACACGAGTCTCTCCATGGCTGTCTGTTGTGAAGTTTTGCAATAACACTCAGCATCATACTTAGTATTCCATAAGACTAATGGGAATGAGTTTAGAAAAGCACTTGGTAATATATACAGGCAAATATAATAAAAGTCAGTTGCGTTTATTTCCAGTAAGTAGCGTTAAATGCCATCAAATCTCACCAGAATGCACTGAAGTTGCATACCCAAAGAGCTGGACTTTCAAGCAGAGATTCACAAGAAACATCTTATTCAGATTGAAATCCTAGAAGAACTGGTAAGAAAATTGTTTTTAGTGGAATAAAAAAGAATTTACCCGCTCCCTAACACTACATAATTCTAACTAACGGTATCTTAAAAACAGATCTCAACACCTTTCTACATTGAATTTCATTTTAAGTGGTTCTTTCTCAGTGGGTGATTCATGGTGGGAAGGGGGGCTATAGAGTAAGACACTGTATTATTGGATTTATAGGCACAAAAATTGCATAAATTTTATAAATAGAAACATAATTTTAAGTTTGTGGTGAAGTTAGTAACCTTGCTTTAATACAAATCAAAGAGGAGTGATGCTAGGGAATAAAGCTTCTGAAAACTCTGCCTTAATCTGAAAAATTATTTGATTTGGCAGAAATTTTCCAAAGTAATAATTTGGAACTCTAGAGTCCATTCTTATTTTTTTTTAGTTTTTTAAATTTCATTTTATTTGAGGAGGTCACACTTTGCAGTACTTGGAAACTACTCCCAGATCTGTGTTTGGGACAAGCACCTTATCTCCTGTACCATCTCACCAGTCCCTAACTTATAGAATCTTACATTGCTGAACTAATTTTCACAATGTAGGAAAACCAAAATTCAGATAAATTCACTAAAATTTTCTTGTTTGAAAAGATAAGGTAATGAAAAGCTGCCGTATGATAATGAAGTAGTCAACTTCAGTGGAAATAGTACTGGACAGAACAATGAGAAATTTGTAAACTATTCATCAGAATTTTTACTTGGAACAGGGAGTTTCTGGGGCTGGAGCAATAGTACAGTGGGTAGAGCATTTGCCTTGCACATGGCTGACCCGGGTTCGATTCCCAGCATCCCATATGGTCCTCTGAGCACTGCCAGGGGTGATTCCTGAGTGCAGAGTCAGGAGTAACCCCTGTGCATTGCCAGGTGTGACCCAAAACAAAGCAAAAAAAAAAAAAAGGAACAAGGAATTTCAGGAATCAGAGCCCTTATTTACTTATTCATTTACTTATCTACTTATTTTTGGAATTTGGTTTATTCCAAATAGACCAAACTAAGGGCATGTTCCTAGCTCTGGATTCAGGGATCATTCCTATATGGGACTCTTGGGACCATATGTGAGAAGACGTTTGCCCTGCATGCGGTTGACCTGGGTTTGATCACCGACATTCCATACGGTCCCCTGAGGTCTGCCAGGAGTAGTTCCTGAGTGCAGAGCCAGGAGTAACCCCTGAGCATCGCTGGGTGTGACCCAAAAAGAAAAAAATATGGAAATGAATACAGAAATAGGGAATAGGCTAAAGTTTTTGCCTTGCAGGAGTGAGTCTGCGAGTTCAATTTCTATGTAGAAATTCAATTTCTGCACAGAATTCAGAACTGCAAGTTCTGTGAGTACAATTGTGGAAACTCCGCTCCTTGTTGCTGATGGCTCTGCTGTGATGACTCCACCACAAGCAACTTCCAGCGCGCCTCTGGTATTTGCCAAGTACTTCAAACAGGAAACGAGAGCCCTGCAAGCAGGCAACCAGAAGACGTGTCTGTGCCGTGGCCAAAACTCTACAACCAGAGTGACCTCAAGAGAGCAATCACGGCAGTGCCCACAGATCAATGTCTGAGCAACACTCACCACAACACTAACACGAGGAAAGGAAGAAGGGAAATGGAGAAATTGAATTTTTTTTAACAGTTGCTACTTTAAGCTCTTTGAAGTTGGTGAAGTGTCAAGATGGTTTTCATTCAACCAAATGAGGACTTTACTACTCTGTGCTTCTCTAAGTCTCTGGAAAACTTTTTCATAATTAAATACATATATTTATGCAATTATAGATATACGATTACTTCTCAGATCTCAGTTTCCTCAACCTCAGCAGTATTTGGTATTCCTGATTACTATTTCCTTGAAATAAAAACACTTTTTTTCTGAATTCTTCTGGTATGGGGTCCATTTTCAATTTCTTTTGATGTCTTCTCCTTGTCTTTTTTTGCTCTTTATATGTTGGAAGATGCCACTTCTTACCCACGTTTAACTTTATTCTTATCTATGGGCCAATGGCAGCCACACATATTTTGCCCTAGGGTGGGAGCTGGGTGGCAAATTGGGACATGCCTCACAGTGTTCCTAAATTACTGCTGATTCTGTGCTCTAGAATCATTCCAGGACATGCTAGGACAGAATTAAATAGTGCCAGCATTGAACTGGATTGGCAGCTTGCAAGGCGGACACCTTAAACCTGTACTTTCTCTAGCTCTGGCAACCACAGACACATTTATTGCAAGACTAAGTTTCTCACGTGAGTCAAATTAATATATTCAACCAGATTCTTAACATCCTGAGATGACAGCCAATTTTCACTGCACAGAGGAGAGTCACAAAATGCATGCCTTTTTGATTCATCCTCCTTGAATGGTACTATATTCACTACACATTTAGGCACCTTCATTTCTGAAGGGCATACTCAGGTATTGGCCATTTTCTTTAAAGAGTTGCACATTTTTTTTAATATTTCACACATCATTTTATTTTATTTTATTTTTTTCCTTTTTGGGTCATGCCCCAGCGATGCTCAGGGGTTATTCCTGGCTTTGCACTCAGGAACTACTTTTGGCGGTGCTTGGGGGGACCATATGGGATGCCGGGGATCGAACCCGGGTCAGCTGCTTGCAAGGCAAATGCCCTACCCGAGATGCTATCTCTCTGGCCCAAGAGTTGCGCATTTTTATAATCCCTACATCTAATATAAAGTTGTAGGGTGGTTTGGCCATGTAAGGATATTTCTATCTGGCAGCATTAACAAGGCAACTACTCTTCTCTGTAGCAGCTAGGTGGACCTTGAGGCCCGCAGAGACGGCAAAGAGCCTTGGCTGTTCTGGGTAAGGGCAGGTAGGAAGGACGGCAGCTCGTCCTGTGTCACCTTTGACTTGACAGGATGCTACGTATGCTGCTGCTCCAATCGCGAGAGATCCAGCGTCTTTCTCAACTTCCTCTTCTCGCTTCTCACCGGAAGATAGGTTACCTCTGCCCTCAGGAATGGAGTGGCAAAAATATACACCTAGTTCCGAATGACCTTTTGGTTACTTCTTTTGTAGAAGTGATACCTTTACAGGTCATAAGCACTAAATCCGACAAGCATTCTTTAAGGATACCCAATTAGCATTGGCAGAGCCTGGCAAGCTCCCCGTGGCGCATTGGATATGCTAAAAACAGTAACAACAAGTCTCACAGTGGAGACATTACTGGTGCCCGCTCCAGCAAATCGATGAACAACGGGATGACAGTGCTACAGTGCTACCCAATTAGCATGCAAATGAGGTATTAGTCAAGTCCTAATTTCAAAATATCTCATGCTTCTCTTCAGTAAGATGCATTTTTGGAGAGATATTGAACAATGAAAAAACTAATCAATGAAATTTCTCATAAGGAAAATCAACAGTAAAATGTGCAAATCATCGTTCCAAAGATAGGGTTTGGGAAAGAGGCGAATGCCTTGACCTTGACTGAAGTATTGGCAAGTTATATAGAATCCACAAATCTCACTTCTTTTAGTTCTTAAGCAGTAATGACAAGGCTGGAGAGATAGTTTAATGGGCAGAGTGTATGCCAGGCACGCAGCTGACCCAAGGTCGATCCCCAGGACCCTGCATTGTCCCCCAAACCTGATAAGGAGTGGTCCCTCAGTGTAGAGCCATAAGTAAGCCCTAAGCACCACAAGTGTGACCCTACAGAAAAAAAGCAATTAGATGAAACAGTAATGATAATAGTTCCATAGGATTAGAGCACATACAACATCTAGAATACGGTAGTTTATACAAGTCAACTTTTCATTACCTCTCCCCTGCATGTCTAATGTATGAAACTAAACAAATACAGAAAGACTCAAGTACTGGGAAAGTGCTTTCAGAAAATGCTTTTGTGATGAAAAAGTAAAAATACTTTCATTCTTCACAAATCCCCAAGAAAGAAGTGATGAGATTTTATGAGTCTGTGTTATAAAGTTAGCACCACCAGGTGGCAGCATAATATATTACATGAAACAGGATTTTGTTCAGGATCATATTTGGGTGCAAATATTTGCTATGTTTTTGATGCCATATACAAACCAGGTCTCATGCATGCAAAGCATATGTTTTACCACTTAACCTCATCCAAATCATGCATTTTTTGAGTCAAATACCGAGTAGAAATAACAATATCTATCTTGATTGTGACATTTGAACTGTGAGAATCACTTAAGAGTTGTTACAGCGATTTTAACACTTTATACAAAAAGTACTCATCCTCTAAGTTTTCATTCATAGAATCACTGTAGTTTGGTAATTGTATATAAAAGAAATAAATGTTGAAAGTAACAGAAGCGAAGTTACCTGCTGATGAATTTTCAGAAATATTGGTACCCACAAACTTCCTCTTACCTTTATATCATCTCTCTCATGATGTGAAGGATATTGTGGATTGTCACTCACCAGCTGAACAGATGCTGCAACTTGATAGCTAAAGGTAAATATAATGCAGTGAGCACATTAACATTTCTATCAAAACATCTGGTGACTTCATGCTATAATGAAAATGATGTTGAAAAATACTGAGACTCAAAATTCTCAAATCTTGATTATTTTTTCACTCAAAGATTTACTGTGAACATAAAATCATAGCTTAAATTTAAAACAATTTTAGACTTTTTTTGCTTTTTGCTTTTTTGGGTCACATCTGGTGATGCTCAGCAGTTACTCCTGGCTTTGCACTTAGGAATTACTCCTGGTAGTGCTTGGGATGACAGGGATTGAACCCAGGTTAGTCATGTATAAGGCAAACACCTTACTTGCTGTATGATCACTGTGACCCCAGGTAAACTTATGTTTAAAACGTTGTTCTGACTCTTCAAGAGAAAACCCCCTTCTTCCTCCCATTTACTGTAAGTGGTTCTTTTGTCAATTCGTATAATCGGTCCATTTCCAGCAGCAATTATACTTTTTTTTTTGGTTTTTGGGTCACACCTGGTGATGCACAGGGGTTCCTCCTGGCTCTGCACTCAGGAATTACCCCTGGCGGTGCTCAGGGGACCATATGGGATGCTGGGATTAGAACCCGGGTCAGCCGAGTGCAAGGCAAATGCCCTACCCGCTGTGCTATCGCTCCAGCTCAGCAATTATACTTTTATAATAAAGTTCTGAAGTAATATTAAGCTAATTTATTTAGACGAAAATAGAATATCATTTGGGAAACATTACAATAATTTAGATTAGTTGGTGTGCTTTGTGCTTTTCCCACTCTAACTTTATATCACTTCTGCATCCTCTTATACATACAACCATTCTAAATATGTTATGAACAAAGTTGAAAGCTTATACCATAAAACATAAAGAAAAGAAAAAAACAAATCCTGGAAAGAATTAAGTATGACATAAAACATGTCTACAAAAATATAATATCTAAATTTAGAATATTTACATAATGACTCTTTAAAACTGTTTTTTTTTTATCACACCCTGAACACTCAATCACACCCTGAGCACTTGATCACAGTCTGAGCACTCACTCAGAGCTTATTCCTGGCTCTGCACACAAGGATCGCTTCTGGAGGGACTCAAACCTGGTAAGGCAAGTACCCTACCCACTGTACTGTCTTTCTAGGCCTGTGACTTCTATTACTCATCACATTCAAGTTTATTTTCAATTTTATCATTACTGCCTATTTAGTTTTGTTTTAGTCACTTTGATATGCATTTACCTGTCATTACTGTTAATGATGCAGTTCTTTGTATGAAATGTTCAAACCTTATATTATACCCTCTGCCAGAGTGACTGCCCCATCACTCACTACTCTCTCAGCATCCTCTCCTCAATGCCACCACTACCTCCCCACCTGTCTCCCTGCCAGGGGAAGCTCAGTTCTGTAGACTAGTTTATAGGCTCTGGGTCCTTGGGCCATTAGCTAATCTCTTCTTTATACCTACATATTAGACACATTTTGTATTGGTCTCTCTCATCCTACATAAAATTTCTCTCAGCATCTCTTGTTTCATCCACATAGTGGCAAAATTGCATGATTTTATCCTTTTCCTTTTTGATAGCCAAGTAGCATTCCACGGTGTATATATTTCATAGTTTCTTTATCCAGTTATGTATTCTTGGACAGTGGAGTTGTTTCTAGATCTTGGCTATTGTGAGTAATGGTGCAATGAATATAGAAGAGCAAATATATTTCATAAATAAAATTGGCAGGGGGCCCTTAAGGTGGATAACCTGAAGTAGAATTGCTGGTCATATGGAAACTTGATTCTTCCTGCACTGACAAGCATCCACCTTGTTTTCCTAAAAGGTTGACCCAGTTTGCATTCCCACAAACAGTGAATGAGTGTTCCTTTTCTTTTACATCTATGCCAACTCTGGTTGTTTTTGTTCTTTTAATGTGTGCCAGTTTTATGATGTGAATTAAAATATCACTGTTTATAGATTTGCATGTGAAAAATCCCCTGATGATAAGTGATACAGAGCTTTTTTCATATACAAATATTCATTGACCATCTATGCGTATATATATCTTTTTTTAGGAAATTTCTGTTCATCTCTTTTCCCCGTTTTTTGATGGAATTTTGTTTTTTTCTTGTTAAGTTTTACAAAGTGTTCTTGGATATTTATCTTTTGTCATACAAATTGTGGGCAATTATTCTCTTTCAGTCTATAGGGTTTGATGCAGTCACCAGCCAGTGGGCATTGAATTATGAGAGCATCTCTAGATTTGACGTCACAGAGTGTTTGCCTATTTTTTCCTCTATATATTTTATGAGACTTGTGAGACTTGTTTTTATTATTTTTGGTATATCGAATATGCCACAGGTAGCTTGCCAGGCTCTGCCATGCGGGCAGGATACTCTCGATAGCTTGCCACGTCTGATGTGGCATTTACTCTATTTTTGAATGGACTTTTGTGAATGTTGTGAGATAGGGGTTGGAGGTTCTTTTTTTTTCCTCAATATTTGTTGAAGAGGTAAGAGGCACCCCTGGCGCCACTTCATCTTCTTAGTTCCTTTGTGATTAGCTGACTGTGTACCTGAGGATCTATCTCTGGGCTTTCAATTCTATTCCATTGGTCTAAGAGTTTGTTCCTTATTGTGGTATCATCCATGTAAATTTCAACAGCATTTGGTCTACATCTTTAAAAAATGTTATAGGTAATTTTACAGAAAAATGCATTAAATCTATATATTGCTGTGGGTAAGACTGTCATTTTGACATTAATTTTTCTAATCTATAAACAGAATGCTTTTTCCATTTCCTTCTATCTTCTCTTATTTCTCTTATCCATACAATATAATTTTCTTTACATGTCTCTCACCACTTTTGTTAAGCTGATTCCCAGGATGGGTTTTTTTGTTAATTTTTACTTTTTGAGGCACGATTAGGATGGAATTGAATTTATTTGGGAAGTAAAGGGAGAGAAAAACGTCTAGAGAAAGATAAGTGCTCTAAAGAGAACATGGACTTCCCCAGAGTGGAAGGCCTGCAGTGGGGCTTATCGGGAAGGTTAAGTTTGGATAATTTTCATAACCACCTGTAGGATAACAGAGCCTCAGGTAGTTTAGGTTTATTGGGTTAGTCCCATCACAGTGCTCCCATTCCTCTGTGTTTATTTGTAGCTTCTTTCTTTGTGTTTGTGTTTGTAAATATTGTTTTTCTCTTCTCCTTGAGTCCTTTGCATAGTTTATTCAGAGCCATGTCCTTTTGTATGGACACAGGAAGACTGTAGCAAATGCTATGCTTTGGTATCCTGGGAGTCATTTGACTCTACATGATATTTTCCTCCTGGGCATCTGTTCTCTTGATCAAAGCCTCAGCTGCCCTTACTTCCTAGCACCCCCAAAGGGAGGGTCCTGAAGAGGGATGGGATGGACCCAGGGCAAAGGGTGAGTTGTGTGCTACCCTGGCATGGAGATGGGCCTGGACGTATGCGTCATGTTCCAAACAGTGATAACTAGATTTGGACTCTGCTAGGGTTAGGAATAATTAATCTGGCCTGAGCTCTGTAGTCTGAGTCTGTGGCAAGATGTTGCCAGGAGAGCTGCCCTACAAGCCTCAATAATCTCTTACTGTGCCCATACAAAAATAACTAATATTGAGATGTTAATTAAGATGCTAGGAGGAAGGGAATGCCTCTAGGTGATGTTTTATTTGAACCAGGTGGACCCTCAGGAAGGGCTTTCTTATGTTGATTTTGCTGGGTAGGACTAGGGTCCAGAGAGACAAGCACACGTGGAGAGACTAGAGAAGGGGAGCAGAATCCAGAGAGCGGGGATGGAGGAATGGGAAGCTAGAGTGGAAGAGTGCTGGGGGAGAGAGAGGAGAGAGGAGAAATGGGGAGCTCAGAGAGACAGGAACAGATGCCTGGGGAGAATGGAATAAATGGCAACTGATCAATTAACAAGCTTGGCCCTCGTTTCTTCTTTCGTCTGCCCCAATGGCCTGGGTCACCCCGGCTGGGCAAGCGGACCGGGACTGACCCCAGAAAACCCTGGCTGCTCCCCTGGCAGATGTTTTTTACAACCATCTTTGTGCAGAATTCTTTGGGATAGGTAGCTACTCCCAGCTGCCTTTCCTTTCAGGGAACCAACAATTCTGGAGCCTGGAATTCTGCATCACAAAAGCTTCTCCACCTCCTGAGATAGGTCCTAAATCTCAAGTGTCTCTATGTCTCTGGGGTAGGTTTAGATTCCAGACTATGAAGTAATATATATGACCACGCTCTCCTTGTCGCTCTGCCTGCAACTGTTCAGGACCATTTAAGGAACTGGACAGATCATTATCACTAAGCGTACCAAAGCATTGTGAAATAGAAAAAAAAAAGTGTGTGTTTTCTTCACAAAGATCTTTTTGAAAAATAAGATCTCTGAGATGAGTTTGCATGTTTCCATGTCTTGTTTCCATGTCTTGTTGTTGTACTAAGCACTGCAAAGCATGCACTTTGGCATTAGAGTTATCTTCCTGTCTTCTAAATTATAGCTTTGTAGTAGAAATGTGCTCATAAAAATAATAATAGATAGTAAATAAAGCATAGTGACCTCTGACTTAAAATTAATGTCTAGTTTCATGTTTTGTTTTTTTTTTTTTGCTTTTTGGGTCACACCCGGAGATGCTCCGGGGTTACTCCTGGCTCTTCACTCAGGAATTACTCCTGGCGGTGCTCACGGGACCATATGGGATGCTGGGATTTGAACCCAGGTTGGCCGCGTGCAAGGCAAATGCCCTACCCGCTGTGCTATCGCTCCAGCCCCTAGTTTCATGTTTTAAATTTGTTTGTTCTATTTGTTGAGATACATCCAGCAGTGCTCTGGGACTTCCTCCTGGCTCTACACTCAATGATTCCTCCTGGCAGTGCTCAGGGTACCATGTGGAGTGCCAGATTTTGAACCTGGGTTGGCTGTGTGCAAGGCAAGCACCCTACCTGCTGTACTATCTCCAGTCCCAATAAATCCAGTTTCTTAGAGAGCATTAACTCTTTGGTCTATGAATGTTTCCAGTTCTTTACTCTGAGCCTGTGTTTGCCATTATATTTCAAGTATATCTCTTGTATTTATTTATTTTCCCAGTGCACTTCTTACCCTCAGAATGCTTTTGAAACACACACACAGTGCTTAGACTATATGTTAATAATATGACAGAAAAACATATTAGTTGAGTTCAGTGGCATATATTATAGCACTGCCATTCCTTTGTTCATCAATTTGCTTGAGCAGGCACCAGTAATGTCTCCATTGTGAGACTTGTTACTGTTTTTGGCATATCAAATATGCCATGAATAGCTTGCCAGGCTCTGCTGTGCGGGCGAGATACTCTAGGTAGCTTGCTGGGCTCTCCGAAAGGGACAGAGGAATCGAACCCGGGTTGGCTGCGTGCAAGGCAAACGCCCTACCCGCTGTGCTATCACTCCAGGCCATATATTACATAATAGAAAATTAAATGTAGAATTAAACTTACTGGATATTGAAAATTTTTATCCATGAGTTTTATCTTTTTCAATATTCCCTCTTTTATATTAGTATGTTTAGTTTCCTTTTAAAAAAATATCTCTTGTGAAATAAGAAAATATTTTCTCAAAAGTTGCAACTAATTTTGAATTTAAAAATTACCATAGGTTGCAAAGTTTTTCACAGTTTAAATATCATATGTTTTTGTAAAAAGTACAGTTCTGCCTATTGTGGATATTTCTATATTCCTCCCAAACATAAACTTAACCTAAGTTTCTCTAGACCACTTGGGGGTCTTCCTTCTATGAGTACACCAGCATTATGGCACTCAAGAATTATTTTTGGATTATTTATTTCTTCTTTGCATCTTGTTATTCCATTAGTCATCCTCTGCCTCTAAATGACCAGAGTTCTTAATAGATGAATTTTTTTCCATTTCATTGTATGGATAGAAACCTGAGCTATTTTTATTGCTTCAGTATGTGACTTTCAGGCAAATAAAAAGAAGAATGAAGTGAATAATTCATGATTTATTTTAGAGGACAAATGCTAACAGTGAAAGGCACATCTAGGCAAACCTCTTAATAAACATGGAAGCTTAAGGTCCTTTATTTCCTGTTAATAATATATGGCACAAAATATGAAAGCAAAACTATAATGTCTT
Organism: Sorex araneus; assembly: GCF_027595985.1. Lineage (NCBI taxonomy): Eukaryota > Metazoa > Chordata > Mammalia > Eulipotyphla > Soricidae > Sorex > Sorex araneus. Next base: position 50,545,853 of record NC_073311.1, read on the forward strand.
CCCAGTTTGGGCATGAGGTGTAGTTTAGAAATTTTGTTTAGCCAGAATGCTAAGACATCATTTAATTAATATATTGTTTATGCTCATTTTGCTATTTCTAATAAATTAAAATACCCTGAGAAGAGGCTTGTGAAAAAAAATCAGGGTAATTTGTGAATTTAAAAAGGAAACAGTACATGATATTACCCAACATATGACTTGTCATACTCTCTGTGAAGGGTCAGGGATGTGACTTAAAGGTCATGCATGTGACTTGCAAGTGTCAAGCCCTAGGCTTGACCTCCCAGCACCATAAAAACATTAAACATACCACCTCTCAGAGTTCCTATACTTCCTAATATATGTAATAACTAACATGCATGGACAGCATTATGTGATTTATAATCTGGTACTTGATTTAATAAAATGCAAGATACAATTTTATGATTATCTAAAATATTGTGCAATATTTAAGATATTAGGAAATTTAAATAGAATATAACATTTATACATTGTACATTATATACCATACTTAGATTAGAATATAAAATGTATTAGTTTAGTTGACACCTGTGTGTACCCATTTCAAAACATAGGTTGATTTTAATTACTATTTCAAATGTTTCCTTTCCATGGAAATAAGTATTATACTTCAAGGAGTAAAGTGAACAATTTGGTTTATAGGTTGTTCAAAAAGTGTGCTATAAAAGTTAATCAAAAGTGAACTTTGGAGGTTAGAGAGATAGCTCATAAAGCTGACTGCATGCTTCATTTGTAGGAGTGCCAGCTCTAGCCCCTTCTCTAGCTCCACATTTGCTCCCTGAATAATGAGCCCAAAGTACCTCTTAGGACTGCCAGCTGTGGCCCCAAAACAAAATGAGAGAGAGAGTCAGAGAGACAGAGAGAGAGAGAGACAGAGAGAAAGAAAGGAATGAAGGTTGGAAGAAAAAGAAAGAAGAAAGGAAGGAGAAATGGGAGGAAGGAAGGAAGGAAGGAAGGAAGGAAGGAAGGAAGGAAGGAAGGAAGGAAGGAAGGAAGGAAGGAAGGAAGGAAGGAAGGAAGGAAGGAAGGAAGGAAGGAAGGAAGAACAATCTTCACATTCTTTCCTCTATGAATACTTTTTTGTAGCATTTTCAGAGATTTTTCAGAACAAATAATACAAAATATATTATTTAGGTTCTGCTTTGGGACAGGGATTGGGGTTTGGGATGGAAACATCCCAAATATGGTGGTGGGAAGGTATAATGGTGGTGAAATTGGTGTTTGAGTATTAAATGTGATGACATATTGTGAACTACCTTATAGAAAAAAAATTAAAAAATAAATAAAATCTGTTAGAAGGGACAGAAAAACAAAAACAACAAATATTATGGTATTGATTTGAGATGCTGTATGTAAAGGTGATTATCCTCAACTGTGCCCTTGCCCTACCTGGACACTTACACTGTGTTTACGTAGGCATTTGCTGAGGAACTGTGCCCTTACTCCTTAACAATTCTCCCTATCCTTCTCATTCATGTCTGCACTGTTTTTGCCAAGGATCTCTGAGGGCTTCTGAAAACACAGCTTAACCCTCAGGCCACCCACAACTCGTTTCTTTATCTCCTGGCTGAGAATGTGCAAATCTCCAGATCAGTCCGAGCTAAAGGCTTAGGACATCTCAGTCATACATACGCTTACAGTCAGGCCCAGCACTCTCTTGCACGTGGGCAGGCCCTCCCAGGTCCCAGGGGGGGTTGTGCAAAGCCCACTTTTCAAACCATTTAAGCAACAACACTACTTAGCATTACGACTTTGCTGAGGAGCAAAGGTTTTTGCCTTTAAACTTTGGTCAGCCTTTTGTCTCTGCTTATCATTACTCTCTGATGAAGCAAAATAATAATTGCTGATTGCTGCTCTGACAAACACCAGAGTGGATGTTTTTTTTAAAAAAAGCCATGGAAGCCCCCCTCCCCGCCCCCTGCCCGCCGCGGCTCGGGGCTTCTCCTGAAGCCCCTGCCTGGCACCTTTCCGCCGCCGCCGTCGGATCAATGTGACCAATCCCCACTCTGCTGCTTAGGGGCGTGTCCTCATCTCAGGGGGCGTGGCCTAAAAGTGGGCGTGGCCTCTTTCCGGAGCGGCCGCAGTTATTTTTTTTTTACCATTCCATGCCTTCTCCTTTGGCCACAATTGATAGAATTCATTCTATCTGTGTCTTAGTGGGCGTGGTCTAAAGTGGGCGTGGCCTCCTCTCAGAGCGGCCAACGCTAACGCGGCCGCAGTTATTCTTTGCTACCTCAGCTCAATCCGTACTGTGTATTCCTTTGAAAACTCACTTTTGCGATCTCAAACATTTACGCAAAATACCTATTAGCTTAGGCTGACAGTATAAAAGCTATCAGTGAATAAGGGAAGTTTAGCACAATCGGAGCCCCTTCTTCCCACAAAAAGGAAGAGGAATAAATAACTACAAGGTTCCAACTCTGCACTTCCGTGACAATATGAAGAAACAGCGAAAATCCCCTCCACCAAGAGAGGGAGAAGAAAAGATACTAGAAATCTCAAAAGAGTCTCCCAACATCTACGACCTCTCAGATAAACAATTCAGAGAGGAAATATGGAGGAGAGTCGACCTACTCCAAGCAACTATGGAACAGACATCCAATAAATTAAGGGAGGAGATGAATCAAGCGCTGGAACGGTCTACCAAGAAAATACAGGAAGAAATGAGAGCAGAAATGAGAGCAGAAATTTCAAACCTTCGAACCGAAGTCTCACAAATAAAGCAATCGGTAGATGAAATAAAAATCTCACTAGATGCCCTCAACAGCAGAATGACTACAGCCGAAGACAGAATCAGCGAGCTTGAGGATGAGCTGCAGAAAGCTTACAGACAGCAACAAATAATGGCCAAAGACCTCAAAATGGCTATAGAGCGAATCAGAGCCCTGGGGGATGACTTCAAGAGGAACAACATAAGAATCATTGGAGTACCAGAACCACAGGGAAGTAACCCCAATGAAAAAAACATAGTCAAAGACATCATCACTAAGAAATTCCCAGAGCTGGAGAAGGCAGGCGTCCAGATACAAGAAGTCCGAAGAGTGCCAGCAAAAAGAGACCCAAATAAAAAGACTCCAAGGCATATCATAGTCAGAATGGCGGATGCTGTAGATAGAGACACAATTCTACAAGTAGCAAGGTCAAAGAGGGAAATCACATACAAAGGAGCACCCCTCAGATTTACGGCCGATCTGTCAGAAGAAACCCTCCGAGCCCGAAGACAATGGTGGGACATAGTGAAAAAACTCAACGAAATGAATGCCTCACCAAGAATACTTTATCCAGCTAAACTCTCACTCAAACTCGAAGGAACCATACACTATTTCTCGGATAAACAACAGCTCAGGAACTTCATAGACTCAAAACCAATCTTGAAAGAAGGTCTAAAGGGGCTACTGTAAGACAAGGAGGAGCCCCATAAGAACAACAAATCCCACAGAAAGATGACACAAAACCACATCACAATAATCTCTCTCAATGTCAATGGCCTAAATGCACCTATCAAAAGACACAGAGTGGCTAAATGGATCCGGAAATTAAACCCAACATTCTGTTGCCTGCAAGAAACACACCTGAACAAACAGAGCAAACATAGACTCAAAGTCAAAGGATGGAAAACAATCCTCCAAGCAAACAACCCCCTTAAAAAAGCTGGAGTGGCCATCCTGGTATCCGACAACATAGATTTCAGGATGAAAAAGATCAAAAGGGACAGCGAAGGTCATTTTCTGTTTATCAAGGGATATGTACAACAGGAAGAAATCACACTCTTAAACGTATATGCTCCTAACAAACGACCGGCTAAATATTTAAAACAACTCCTAACAGACTTCAAAGAGGACATCACTAACAGCACAATTGTAGTCGGAGACTTCAATACGGCCTTATCACCTCTAGATAGATCCACAAGAACAAAACTCAACAAGGAAACACTGACTCTGAATGAAGAAATTGAAGAGAGAGGCCTAATAGACCTATACAGGGCCTTACACCCCAAAAAGAAAGAATACACATTCTTTTCCAGTGCACATGGAACATTTTCAAAAATAGACCATGTACTGGGCCCCAGAACATACCTCAATAGAATCGGAAAAATAGAAATTGTATCAACCATCTTTTCAGACCACGATGCGCTGAAGATAGAAGCTAACCACCCACAAATACGGAAAATCAAATCAAACACCTGGAAATTAAACAATTCCATGTTGAACAATGAGTGGGTCAAGAAGGAAATCAAGGAAGAAATCAAAAGATACTTAGAAACAAATGAGAATGAAGACACGAGCTACCAAAACCTATGGGACGCAGCTAAAGCCGTGTTAAGGGGAAAATTTATAGCTCTCCAAGCATTCCTCAGGAAGGAAGAAAGGATCCACATAGATAGCTTGACTTCACGACTCAAGACCCTAGAAAAGGACCAGAGAAAGGACCCCAAACCAGACCGAAGGAAAGAAATAATAAAAATTAGAGCAGAAATTAATGACATCGAAACCAAAAAAACAATCCGAAAGATCAATGAAACAAAGAGTTGGTTCTTTGAGAAAATAAATAAGATTGATAAACCGCTAGCAAGTCTCACAAAGAAAGAAAGAGAGAAAACTCTAATAAATCGAATCAGAAATGAAAAGGGGGACATCATAACAGAAACCAGTGAGATTCAAAAGATCATTAGAGACTACTTTGAAAGTCTTTACGCCACAAAAAAGGAGAACCTAACAGAAATGGATGGATTCCTTGATTCCTATAATCTCCCAACACTGAAGAAAGAAGACCTGGAATACCTGAATAGACCCATCAATGTTAAGGAAATTGAAACGGTAATCAAAAACCTCCCCAAAAACAAAAGCCCAGGCCCAGATGGTTTCACTGGCGAATTCTTCCAAACATTTAAAGAAGACCTATTGCCTGTTTTCCTCAAACTTTTCCAGGAAATTGAAAAAACAGGAACTCTCCCAAACAGTTTCTATGAAGCACATATCTCCCTAATACCAAAAGCAAACAAAGACACCACTAAGAAAGAAAATTACAGACCAATTTCCCTGATGAACACCGATGCGAAGATCCTCAACAAAATACTAGCAAATAGGATCCAACAACTCATCAAAAAGATCATACATCACGACCAAGTGGGATTCATCCCAGGGATGCAAGGATGGTTTAACATTCGGAAATCAATCAACATAATCCAGCATATCAACAAAAGTAAAGATAAAAACCATATGATCATATCAATAGATGCAGAGAAAGCATTTGACAAGATCCAACATCCTTTCATGATGAAAACCCTCGCCAAAATGGGGTTTGGAGGAACTTTCCTCAAGATAGTCGAAGCCATCTATCACAAGCCTACGGCAAGCATTATCCTCAACGGGGAAAAACTAAGGGCCTTTCCTCTGAGATCAGGCACAAGACAAGGATGCCCACTCTCACCACTCCTCTTCAATATAGTACTGGAAGTACTTGCGATAGCTATTAGACAAGAAAAAGAGATTAAGGGCATCCAGATAGGAAGGGAAGAAATCAAACTCTCACTATTTGCAGACGACATGATACTATATCTAGAGAAGCCTAAAACCTCTACTAAGAAACTCTTAGAAACAATAGACTCATACAGTAAAGTTGCAGGCTACAAAATCAATACCCAAAAATCCATGGCCTTCATATATGCAAACAATGAGGCAGAGGAAAGGGACATGAAAAAAGCAATCCCATTCACAATCGTGCCCCAGAAAATCAGGTACCTCGGAATCAGCTTAACCAAGGAAGTAAAAGACCTTTACAAAGAAAACTACATAACGCTACTCCATGAAATCAAAGAGGACATGAGGAAATGGAAACATATACCCTGCTCGTGGATAGGGAGAATCAATGTTGTCAAAATGGCAATACTCCCTAAAGCATTATACAGATTCAATGCGATCCCTATAAGTATACCCATGACATTCTTCAAAGAAATGGATCAAGCAATCCTAAAATTCATATGGAATAACAAACGTCCAAGGATAGCTAAAACAATTCTTGGGAAAAAGATGATGGGAGGCATCACCATCCCCAACCTCAAACTTTACTACAAAGCAGTAACAATTAAAACAGCATGGTACTGGAACAAAGGCAGAGCCGTAGACCAATGGAACAGGGTGGAATATCCCTACACACAACCCCAAATGTATGACCATCTAATCTTTGATAAGGGAGCAAGAGATGTGAAGTGGAGCAAGGAAAGCCTCTTTAACAAATGGTGCTGGCACAACTGGACAACCACATGCAAAAAAATGGGTTTAGACCTTGACCTGACACCATGCACAAAAGTCAGATCAAAATGGATTAAAGACCTCAACATTAGACCACAAACCATAAGGTACATTGAAGACAAGGTCGGCGAAACCCTCCACGATATTGAAGATAAAGGTATCTTCAAACGTGACACGGAACTAAGCAATCTAGTAAAAACAGAGATCAACAAATGGGACTACATTAAACTAAAAAGCTTCTGCACCGCAAGAGATACAGTGACCAGAACCCAAAGACTATCCACAGAATGGGAAAGGATATTTACACAATACCCATCAGATAAGGGGTTGATATCAATGGTATATAAAGCACTGGTTGAACTCTACAAGAAGAAAACATCCAACCCCATCAAAAAATGGGGCGAAGAAATGAACAGAAACTTTACCAAGGAAGAAATACGAATGGCCAAAAGGCACATGAAAAAGTGCTCTGCATCACTAATCATCAGAGAGATGCAGATCAAAACAACCATGAGATACCACCTCACACCACAGAGACTAGCACACATCCAAAAGAACAAAAGCAACCGCTGTTGGAGAGGATGTGGGGAGAAAGGGACCCTTCTTCACTGCTGGTGGGAATGCCGACTGGTTCAGCCCTTCTGGAAAACAATTTGGACGACTCTCAAAAAATTAGATATTGAATTCCCATTTGACCCAGCAATACCACTGCTGGGAATATATCCCAGAGAGGCAAAAAAGTACAATCGAAACAACATCTGCACATGTATGTTCATTGCAGCACTGTTTACAATAGCCAGAATCTGGAAAAAACCCGAATGCCCCAGAACGGATGACTGGTTGAGGAAACTTTGGTACATCTATACAATGGAATACTATGCAGCTGTTAGAAAAAAGGAGGTCAAGAATTTTGTAGTCAAGTGGATGGGCATGAAAAGTTTCATGCTGAGTGAAATGAGTCAGAAAGAGAGAGACAGACATAGAAAGATTGCACTCATCTATGGTATATAGAATAACAGAGTGGGAGACTAACACCCAAGAACTGTAGAAATAAGTACCAGGAGGTTGACTCCATGGCTTCGAGGCTGGCCTCACGTTCCGGGGAAAGGTCAACTCAGAGAAGCGATCACCAACTACATTGTAGTCGAAGGCCATGTGGGGGAAGGGAGTTGCGGGCTGAATGAGGGCTAGAGACTGAGCACAGCGGCCACTCAACACCTTTATTGCAAACCACAACAGCTAATTAGAGAGAGAAAACAGAAGGGAATGCCTTGCCACAGTGGCAGGGTGGGGTGGGAGGGAGATGGGATTGGGGAGGGTGGGAGGGACACTGGGTTTATGGGTGGTGGAGAATGGGCACTGGTGAAGGGATGGGTTCCAAACTTTGTATGAGGGAAGTATAAGCACAAAAGTGTATAAATCTGTAACTGTACCCTCACGGTGATTCTCTAATTAAAAATAAATAAATTAAAAAAAAAAAAAGCCATGAACCAAAATAAAGAAATTATGCCAAAGGGGTGCAGGCTGGAGGAGTGAAGCCCTTATGCCAGCAGGGGGCGCTAGGTGATTGCTGTCGCCGTGAATTTCAGAGCTTTTGGTTATTATTTTTTTGTGATATCAAAAGAATGACTTGATAAAGTCCTGAGAAAGGGTACAGCAGGAAAGGCACTGACCTTGAATGCTGCCGACTGTGGTTCAATCCCTGGTACCCCATATGTTCCTCTGAGCCCTGACAGGAGGGATCTCTGAGTACAGAATCAGGAGTTAGCCTCAGGCACTGACAGGTGTGGTCCCCAAACAGAAACAAAGCAACAACGAACACAGCAAATCATGACAGACAAATTATGAGATAGAATATAAATTTTGCATGGATTTCATGGTGAATACGAAACTCTACACATGGAGTTAAGACAATTTGACCTCTGTGTCATAGTGGGATTGGAACTGGGGTGACAAAAGAAGGTAGTGACTTTCCTTAGCTACTGTAGAATTGCAGAGACTAACTGTGACAACTCCTGTATTATCCTTTCCAACTCCTTGTTGAGTTCGTTACATTCCAAGTAACTTCTCTCTAAATTTCTTACATACCACGTACACTCTTTTGTACACCAATCATACTTTAGTTGAGCTGAAAAACATACCCAAAATATATCATTAAAGGAAAAAAATAGAAATTTTAAAAGGGTTTTAATAAGTATTGTAAATTGGTTTTCAAGGTAAATTGACTTATGTGATTGCAATTAGTTTTTCTGGTCATATATTTTCCAACTTTTGCTCCAGAATTCCTTAACATTTTCATTTCGGTTATTATATATTTTATTTGTAAAACTCTCAGCCAGATGTATGAAAATTGAGAACCACCTCTGGAAACTCGGTTGATATTAGCGTTAAATTTTTTTAAATGAATTGAATTGAGCAGCGGTCAGCTACTTTAAAGGTGAGAGATAACATATGCAGCTTCCATTTCTAATTTTCATAGAGAGAATATGGAACAAAATACATTAGCAAAACATTTTTGATGTAATCAGACTTTTTTCAAGCTGAAATCTCCTTGCCTGCTGCTGTGAGCAGACCCAGCCTACATTTTGTTGTTATTGTTTTTCATGATGATTTATTGCATCCAATATTCCAACACTAATCCCACCACCATTGCACTTTCCCGCCACCATTATTTCCAATTTTTCCCAACCACTACCCAAGCCTGCCCCAATAGCAGGCCCTAAATAATTTACTTTATATTACTTGTTGGAGACCATCCCCTCCGAGGTGCCCCGGGGAAGACAGCCAGGCGTGTGGGCAAGAGACTCATTGCAGCTGCGGGATATTTTATAATCTACTTCTCCCTCTGGGAGAAACTAGCAAGCTTCTGAAAGTTTCCTGCCCGCATGGGAGTAGTCATATGCTAAAGCCAGTAACAAGCTGGACCTCATTTCCCTGACCCTGAAAGAGCCTCCAATGCAGCATCATTGGGAAGGCCGAGTGGAGAGAGGTTCTAAAATCTCAGGGATAGGACGAATGGAGACGTTACTGAGCCTGCTTGAGAAATCATCAATCAACAGGATTTTGTGATTCGTGATTCGTGATATATTACTTGTTAGGAATAATTCACTAAAAATCATCAAAAATGTTTCCTCAGAAGAAAGTGTGTGGAGATTGTTGTATCTCACCCTGGAACATTAAGCCCTTGTGTGAAAGATTACTAACGTGTTGTTACAGGTTAAGCCTTGTGTGTTAATATCCTCTTAATCAAGATTGGTCACCTTCTACTTTACATCTCAGCCAATGTCCATACTACAATTTTTGACCTCCTGCAAATTTCTGGGCTTTTCTGATAAATAAGGAGTTAACAACGGTCCATCATAAGATCCTGCCCCAGAGTTTTGGCTCACAGGGAAACTAACATAATGGACAACACCAGAGGCAGATGACCAGAAAGCCTCAAACCACCCAGTTCTCCCTGTTGATACCCTGAATTCTCTGTAGTTCTTGTCAGTTGGTAAGAAATGCAAAGGACCTTTCAAAAGGCCTACATCAAACTTACTTTTAACTTAACCCTATACTAAATTCCTTTCCACATGGGAGTTCTTTTCTCTTTCTTTTCCTACTTTGCAATAAGCTTTTCTACGTTCCAACTCTGATTCTCAGCATCTTTATCACTCAATATGTTCATTCTGAAAACAATTGAAGACCCTGGGAAACGTGAATGAGCAGCCGTCACTCCAGCATCAACTGGTTCAACAGTAAGATGATGTAGTTCCTCTTTAAGTTTCTATTTAGTGACAGTTTAATGTACGTGACTAACCTATGCATAGCATTTCAGAATTATGTAAGTTCTCTTAGAGTATTGGTTATGAATTCCCATTATCCTCTTACGAGTCAGAGGGTGAATTTATTGTGGCAACGTGATCTCAGCTACTTCCTAATTTAACTTTCTCTTCAGTGTGAGAATGATAATAATATAGGAAGGAAGAAAATAATACAGTCTAAAGTTTTAGATGACAAGCTTCTCTTAGTATTATTTGGAACAGGTACTTGGTATCTCCTATTTAGAGAAAAAGAGTGGATGTGGTGATTTCAAGGATACATAAGGACACAATTCAAGAACAAGTCATGCTACAGAGCTGACGTATGCAGACTTATTTTTTTCTGCATTATAGTGTAAGTATAACATCATTTTAGTTTGTTTGTTCTTCTTTGGCAGCCATATCCGGCAGTGCTCAGAGACGTCACCTGGCTCTGGGGTCAGGGATTACTCCCAGAGGTGCTCAGGCCCATATACAGTGCTGGGGACCACAAAACGTAACTTTTAGTACCGTTTGAAGGGATAAACTTGTGGGAGACCACTTTATTGATTTCAGTTTTATTTTAACATACATAAAAGCAGCTTATAGTTGCAGAGTACAGAAGACAAAGACACAGTTTATTGCACTTAGAACTTACTTCACAAGTAGTATTGCACAAGAGAGAGAATTAAGAATCACAAATTTATACTTAGGTGCTACTCTAGGTCTGTGAAATCCCAGATAAGGATTTATCCATTTTACATATGACACAATTCCTAACACTTTATCTGTTTTACAAACTATTCTACACTTAAAACTTCCTTCCAAACACAATACATAAGGTTTGAGACAATTAGCTATATCTCATTTAAACGTCCAGTTTAGGTTGACAAAGTCAAAACAAAAACATAAATTCTTGACTTGAGGATAAAACATCAAAACAATTTGATAAACTTCTCTAAAGAAAAACGAGAGAGACATTACTAGATTTAGTTTCACAAACATTCGTCTACTTATAAATGTTCTTTGAGCTTAAAACAATGCCCTTCATGGGGCTGGTAAGATAGTACAGAGGGTAAGTTGCTTGCTACTCATACGCACCCAGGTTAGATCCTGGGTACCCCATATGATGCCGCAAGTACTGCCAGGAGGATCCTTGAGCACAGCTCTGAAGCTCTGGAGTAAGTCCTGAATACTGTCAGCCTTACCCCTTCCCCCTCAAAGAAAAATCAAATTAAAAATAAAATAAAATAAAATATGTCTTAGGTTCTTGCTTACATGAGGCTGACTTAGGTTTGATTTCCAGCACCCTATATGCGCCCCAGGCATTGCCAGGAGCCTTCCCTGAGCACAGAGCCAGGAGTAAACCCTAAGAGCAGGAGGTGTACCCACCTCCCAAAGAAACTTTAAAAGATGTCGTTAAGCTAGATAAGTTATCAGTTAAAATTGTTTTCATTAACATTCAATTTTTAGAACCAACTCCTTCAAAGAGAACAAATGCACAAAGGATCCCCCTTCAACAATAAATAAAGCTAAATCTAATAGGTGTATTATTTCTGAATTTAAAAAAATATAAAGTGCATTTACAATACTTAAAGTCATTCTTATTATTGGACACAATTGTCAGCCAACCTGTCACATTTTCAGCCCACGGTGGGAAAATTTCCTCAAGGACAACATTCGCGAATTCCTTTGCTTTTCTTCCACTGTTATTTAGTTTCCAAAATGACCCAAACGTTGTTCACAAAAGTTTTTGTGGTGGAAAACTTCTGACCATGAAGGAGGAACCGTCACACCAACTCCTTTGAGACAGTCCCATGATATAATAGTTCATAAGCAAGTAGGTTCCCTCATTCTCTGGAGGGTTTGTTACATATCCAGTGCAATCTCTTCTCACATTCTGTACTGCTGACTTCTGTGCCATTGAGAAACACACAGTTCTCAGATCCTGATAGGCTGAACCTGGCAGACAATGAAGAAACTCAGAGTTATTTCAGTTCATTATTTCTGTTCAGTTACACAGGAATAAACTTGTGGAGGCAGCCTCTGAGTTTCTCTCTCTTAAAAGGAAGGCATGAGACCAGTCTTCGGCTCTAAACTGTTGGGCAGCAGAGAAGAATAGAGAGAAATAGGATGGAAAAGGATACAAGACTGAATCCAAGAACCTTTCATTGGCTTGCCACTAGAGGGAATACACGATCATTTTTGAGTTCACAAATCTAAGAACCTGTTCCGAGAAGTTCCCACTCAACCCTCCTGTGTACTAGAGCAAGTGATTGGAGAGAGTTTAAAATGGCTAAAACTTATATGTGGGTGTGGTAGCATAATACAGACATATTAAATATAGAGATTTAATAAATAGAGAGAGGTGATTTTTTCCCCCTCTATGCCAAGGATATAGTGTAGCACTATAGCACTGTCATCCCATTGCTCATCAATTTGCTCAAGCGGGCACCAGTAACGTCTCCATTGTGAGACTTTTTGTTACTATTTTTGGCATATCGAATATGGGTAGCTTGCCAGGCTTTGCCGTGCTGGCAGAATACCCTCAGTAGCTTGCCGGGCTCTCCAAGAGGGAATAAGGAATTGAACCTGGGTAGGCCATGTGCAAGGCAAATGCCCTACTAGCTGTGGTATTGCTCCAGTCCAATTACTTAAATTGCTAGATATCTGTTTAGCTCTGAGTCTTATGATGGCAAAGAGCAATACTGGATTTATGAAGTGTTCCTCAGTTTAAAAATGCTTATATATGTTCTTGGTTCTAGAAAAACTTGGGGGAAATTGGCATCTTTAATCCTAGGGCAAGTTTTCTCTTAGATCCATAGAAACTTCCTATTAGTTATTAAAAATATTTTTCTTCATCCTTGTGAAAATGAGAACAAGGAAAATAAGATGACCTTGTTTTCTAAAACTTACTCATCAATAAAATATAAATATGGGAGTGGAAATATTGAATTTTTTGAATAAGTGTTTCTAGAATATTTCTGAGACACTAGAATTTGCTCAATATAGTTAATAGTAATGTTTACTTATATTTATTTCATAGCATATAAAGAAAAAAGTAGCACTGTAGCACTGTCATCCCATTGTCCATCAATTTGCTCAAGTGGGCACCAGTAACGTCTCCATTGTGAGACTTGTTACTGTTTTTTTGGCATATCGAATATGCCACGGGTAGCTTGCCAGGCTCTGCCATGCAAGCAGGATACTTTCTGGGCTCTCTGAGAGGGACAGAGGAATCGATCCCGGGTTGGCTACATGCAAGACAAATGCCCTGCCCACTGTGCTATCACTCCAGGAGCGAAAGAAAAAAATAAAATCAATAAATAATAAAATCCCTATTTAAATAACTCAGTAGATGATAAGTCCACATGATAGAATTTTTTTTCACAGATTCCACATTCAAATCAAACAGTTCTTGGAAAAGAGAAAGAGAAAATGGTCTTTGTGAGACAAGAGTATGGGTGAGAAGTTTAAAGACACTTCTTGGAACTCACCAGTTATGAAATTCTCTACCATTCGCCCATCTCCAGGTCTGATTGCCTTCTTTTTTCAGTCCAATCCAATGTTTGGTCCTACTCACATATCGCATCAAAAACATCTTGAAGAAAGCACAAAGAATCACTGCTAAACAACTCTTGTAAGTTCTGTTGCTCTATTTTATTTTATTTTATTTTATTTTTTTTGCTTTTTGGGTCACACCTGGCGATGCACAGGGGTTACTCCTGGCTCTGCACTCAGGAATTACCCCTGGCCGTGCTCAGGGGACCATATGGGATGCTGGGATTTGAACCCGGGTCGGCCTCGTGCAAGGCAAACGCCCTCCCCGCTGTTCTATCTCTCCAGCCCCAGTTCTGTTGCTCTAAAGAGACTCTTCAGGCACCATACCTCACCCTACCTCATTTGGATTTCTATCATTGAAGCTCTAAAACCAATCCTAAGTCTAAACCAAATACTTATTGTAACAGGCTGATAACACAGCTGTGACTAAAGTTTATTACAAGGAAGAAAAGGTACATCTTCACTTAGAGGGGGGTAGAGGAAAGCACAACTCAGCTACAAAATTTATAAGGACTGCTGTCAATTTCTGATTTCTAGCTTACCATGTCCTTTTCAGAATCAACGTAAGCAAGTGTAGCACCATGTTTAGAACATTCATTTTGGGCTGAGGTCCAGTTCTTTTTCTCCGTGGAAATAAAGTAGCATTTTCTCTGGTACCCAATCCAATCGTCAGAGCATGAAGAAGCATGGCTATTTGATGGTACCGGACAATTGTACTGACCCACTGTGAACAGGAAAACTGTTTTAGTAACAAAAGATACCAAACATTCACAGCCTACAAAATGAGTTCAAGAGAGTTTTTGCTAATTCTATGAGAAGGCTATTATTTTTATCTTATCCTATGCCCCTTATGCCTAATCACCATTACATGAGGTTTATGAAATAAGGGACATATTTCTAAATGTATACTACAAAAAATACAGAAAATAATCCCTGTATCAGTAAGGTAAATGCAATAGAAATTTTGGATCTGAACGCAGTGGCAGAGGAATCAGAAGGTGCAATATATACTATATTAAATTGGGAGAAAGATAGCAAATTTGTGGAAAAGAAATTCAGAATACAAAATGTTCTGTGGCCAAACATGCTTCATAAAAATCATACAATTTCAGTTTCATGAAACATAAGTATATTTTGGCATCATTTTACTTTGTGAAACTGTAACACAACTGACAGTTGAAGCTTCTAGATATAGTCTTAATTATCCATGACCACTGTCCAGTGGCCTTTGAAATATTCTTGGTGGCTAATTCTTAGTGGACTCAGTTGCAAAGCAAGTACTCTACTTATCACTGAGCTACATCTTTGGCCCTGAATCAAGTGTCTCTTATAGCTTCTAGGTGCTCCTTCTCAGAACGTCCCCATCCCTTAAACTTAAAAAAAAAGTATCGGGGGGCTGGAACGATAGTACTGGGATAGGATGCTTGCTTGACCCTTGGAACCATATATGGCCCCCTGAGCCCCACCAGAAATAATCCCTGGAGCCAGGAGTGAGGCCTAAGCACCACTGGGTGTGGCCAAAATAAACAAAAACCAAAACAAACTTGTATAACATAGCAAGAGTGATAGTACAGCAGGTAGGGTGTTTGCTTTGCATGCTGCCAACCTGGGTTCCATCCCCAGCACCCCATGTGTCCCGCAATCCTGCCAGGAGTGATTTCCTGAGCACAGAGCCCTCAGCAGGAGCCCTTGAACAGTGTGCCAGGTGTGGCACCCAAGTGGAAAAGAATCAGTATAAGTATAACTTTTATACTTTTAAAGTTATTTCTTTACATTATCAATTAATGTAAAGCCCACATTTTTATCCTAGCTAGGTACCTAATTTTTATTGGGAACCTAAATCACCCCCTTTGTTCCATATATAAACATCTTCTCAAAAACAATTTTGCCTTATAATAATCTTTAAAGAGAGACACATGTAACACTTATGAAGTTCTATAAGACAAAAGGAAAACGAGTTATGTTAGCTATCCTAAGAACATGAGTGATATTTAGCACACATTAGGAAACTACCTAAATGGAATATATAAGATGGCCCCATATTAATTTAAAAAAAACTTTCTGATTAATCAGAATAGGTCAAACACAAGGGTTTGTTTTCAACCGAGCATGAGTACTTATAGCTAAGAGTGAGTTCGTTCCTGAAAAGTTCCTACCTTGAAGAGCAATGAGAGTTATGATCAAAATAGTGATGATGACCACGGTCACTACAGCACAAGGGATGGGCACCTGAAGGGAGCCTTCACGATGAGTTGTAAACCGAGGGCTGGTGGAATTGTCTGAGGGTAGAGAGAGAGATGTCAATGAATTCAGACAAATAATGGAAGTATAATACATTGATATTCACTGGGGACTTGATTTCAAAACAATCTATGTGTCTTTTCATTTTCTTACATGAGCTCTAAACTCAATTTCCCAAATTTTTGAGTGAACTTAGATTCTTTTGGACAGATGGGGAAAAAATCAGACATAATAATGTGATTATAAAATATTTCCCCCTTTTATGTGCTTGACAGTTACACAACTCTAACTACATCATAATTTTATGGATTTGATTATAATAAGTACACTTGTTAGATACCTGGTTTAAAAGCCTGATAAAAAACATAGTAGACACAATCCCTCAGCCACTCTGCAGCTACTGTTTAAAAGAGATGATATAAATGATGATAAATTTGGATAATGCAATGAAAAGTCATGAACTGGTATATAAATATCTACAGCTACCCTGATTTAAAAATTGATTACACTTTTTTATGTATTTCTAGTGGGAGAGTAATATAGACAAATAATTAGGAAAGCTAGACATGCTCAAAACTTATGACCCAAAATTCCATTCCTAAGCATTTGCTTAAGAGAAATGAAAACATGTCTTCAAAATGCTTTGTGCAAGAAAGTTCATAGTAGCTTTATTCTTAAAAGTATCATACTAGAGGTAGCCTAAATATTTATCAGCAGTAAAAAGATATGTTGAGGTATGGTGTATTCATAGAAGAAAATTCTATTGAGCAATGAAAAAAAAAAACCAACAAAGCTAATATCTGAACAAAACACATTAAGTATCTAAAAAAGGTTGAGTAACATGTTGAGACAAATAATATGCTACATGTTTCCATTTGTAAAATATTCAAGAATAGTTAAAATAAGCTGTGCTGAAATGGAAAGACATCCCCTGCTCATGGATTGGAAGAATTAATATTGTCAAAATGGCAATTCTCCCCAAAGCATTGTACAAATTCAATGCGATCCCTATAGGGATACCCTTGACATTCTTCAAAGAAATGGAGCAAGCGCTCCTGAAATTCATATGGAACAATAAGCCCCCACGAATAGCTAAAGCAATCCTTGGGAAAAAGAAAATGGGAGGAATCAACCTCCCCAACTTCCAACTCTACTACAAAGCGGTAGTCATTAAAACAGCATGGTACTGGAACAAAGGCAGAGCGGCAGACCAATGGAACAGGGTTGAATACTCTGACATACACCCCCAAATATATGATCATCTAATCTTTGATAAGGGAGCAAGAAATGTGAAGTGGAGCAAGGAAAGCATGTTTAACAAATTGTGCTGGCAAAACTGGACGGCTACATGCAAAAAAATGGGCTTAGACCTCCATCTATCACCATGTACAAAAATCAGATCAAACTGGATTAAAGACCTCAACATCAGACCAGAATCCCTAAGGTACATTGAAGATAAGGTCGGCAAAACCCTCCACGACATTGAAGCCAAAGGTATCTTCAAAGCTGACACGCCACTGGCTAAGCTAGTGAAAACAAAGATAAATAAATGGGACTATCTCAAACTAAGGAGCTTCTGCAACTCAAAAGAAACAGTGACCAAAATACAAAGACAGTCTACAGAATGGGAAAGGATATTTATGCAGTACCCATCCGATAAAGGGTTGATAACAAGGATATACAATGCACTGGTTGAACTCCACAAGAAGAAAACTGCCAACCCGATCAAAAAATGGGGTGATGAAATGAACAGAAACTTTTCTAAAGAAGAAATCCGAATGGCTAAGAGGCACATGAGAAAATGTTCAACATCACTAATCATCAGGGAAATGCAGATCAAAACAACAATGAGATATCATCTCACACCACAGAGACTGGCCCATATCCCCAAAAACAAAAGCAACCGGTGTTGGCGTGGATGTGGGGAGAAAGGGACTCTCCTTCACTGCTGGTGGGAATGCCGACTGGTTCAGCCCTTTTGGAAAACAATATGGACGATTCTCAAAAAGTTAGAAATTGAGCTCCCATTTGACCCAGCAATACCACTCCTGGGAATATATCCCGGAGAGGCAAAAAGGTATAGTAGAGATGACATCTGCATTTCCATGTTCATTGCCGCTCTGTTCACAATAGCCACAATATGGAAAAAACCAGAGTGCCCGAAAACAGATGATTGGCTAAAGAAACTCTGGTATATTTACACAATGGAATACTATGTAGCTGTCAGGAAACATGAAGTCATGAAATTTGCATACAAGTGGATCAACATGGAAAGTATCATGTTGAGTGAAATGAGTCAGAAAGAAAGAGACAGACATAGAAAGATTGCACTCATATGTGGAATATAATGTAACTGAGAAGTACAAGTTGGCAACGATGCAACTTCTGGCAGATATCTCTCTGGACTTAGTTACTAAAATACTAAATTACAGAAACCCAAAACTGAGAGGCCGCTAAGTGTGGTCACTCGACCTCACACTTCTTCATCCTCAGCAATGGAAAACAAATTACCTAATGCTTCCTTTTCAGCAGGTCTGACTTTAGGGGAGAGACTCTCCAAACAATAATAGTGAGTTTTGTTGAAATATTGTATGCAATCAAAGTGAAAGTAAAGTGAAATTTATTAGTTACACAGGCGGGGGGGGGCTTAGGGTGGGGGGGCTAGGGGCGTGGGGGTGTTTGGGGTGTGAGGGGGCGGGGTGGAGCTATACTGGGATTCTTGGTGGTGGAATATGAGCACTGGTGAAGGGATGGGTATTCGAGCATTGTATAACTGAGATTTAAACCTGAAAACTTTGTAACTTTGTAACTTTCCACAATAAAAAAAATAAATAAATAAAAAAAAAAAAAAAAAAAAAAAGAGAGAAGAGCAATAGTGTTGGCCAATGCGGCAGAAGCTGGGAGAAGTATTCGCAATGCTCGCCTGTCCATCACCAACTATAAGACGAAGATGACCGCCCTCCGACGTCCTGATGGATCTATCACATCTTCCAGAAAGGTAATGAAGAGGATTATTCACGACTTCTACTCGGATCTTTTTGACAGCCATGTCCACCTGCCCATATACCAAATTCCACAGGATGGATATGTCGTTCCCAACGTCCTCCCTTCTGAAATCCAACACACCATGTCATTGGTAAAGACGCAAACAGCACCCGGTCGAGACAAGGTCAGACCCGAACACCTGAAGAATCTGCCGCCAGTACTCATCAATACATTGGCTCGGCTCTTCACACGCTACCTGTCTGAATGCAAGGTTCCATCCCAGGGGAAAACCAGCAGGACCATTCTTTTCTATAAGAAGGGATATCCAGGATCGGCAACTTAATCTGAAAGGTCGTATATGTGAGTAGCCCCTGTTGAGGTTTCTGTAATCTTTTCTTCATCCTCTCTTCGTGGAGGGGATTTTTCACTGTTTCTTCATATTGTTATGGAAATATAGAGTTTGATCCTTCAAAAAAAAAAAAAAAAAAAAAAAAAAAAAAAAAATAAAATAAGCTGTGCTAAAGGCAATTAGAAAAGTGATTGCCTTTGTATATGTGAGAAAATTAATTTAACATAAAAGAAGCACAGGGAAACTTTCTAAGGTGATAAAAAATTTCAAATGGAGTTGTTTGTAACTTAACTATACACTTATGATCTACATGCCCATTGTATGGAAATTATACACTAAGTTAAAATTATGTGTGAATTAAGAGTAAACTATTTGAATTTAAAATCACGAATGAAACAATGGACTTATCAACAAACTATTGGGTGGAATTGTTTTTTTTCATTTTCTCTCTATATAACGCTGTAAGAAAGAAAAACATTGGTTTCCATAATAAAAATACTTTTGTTAAAGGATTTCATATATCAACATGATGTAGATGATGACTGTGAGTTACAAAAATACACAAGGACAAAAGGACAAAATGTCAAGGTTTAGATAAATGAGGAAAGAAATTACTATGAAAGAATAAGTGCGGTTTCTTTTATAGTAATTCATCATATTCTGGATGTCAGTATCATCTTTTATTCTTCTGGGGATTACTTTTCCCCCATCATGGATCTGCATTCAGATTTTGCAAGGGAGGCTTTTACTTCACTTCTATGGAGTTCTGTTTTTCTCAGCATCTCAAAGCACATCTTCCCATTTCTGCTCACGTTCAGTTACCATAGGAAGTAGCCCTTGAGAGATAGGTTAGCAAGTTCAGGGTTTCCCATCTAGTTTCACTTCTCACTACGTTCGAGTTTTTCAAGCTGCTTAGATTCAATATAGTCCAGCTTCGTTAGTGAACATTAACGTCTCAAATTAATACCGTGGCTTTAGACCCGAACTAGGCCCATTGGCTACTCCAGTGGTAAGTTGTGAGATAGTTCTCAGACTTACTTTATTTGTACTAGTGGTGGTCTGTTGTTATTCACACTTTGACTTATCACCAAGGTAACAAAACACTCCCCCAACACAAACACAGTACTTCCGTTTTAATAGAAGATTATGTCCAATATGGCAGACATTGAAAACAAATTTACTTTTATATTTTCAATCACCCAAGGGTGATGCCTAACAATAACTCATATTGATGAAGCATGAGAAAGGCAATCAAACTCAAAAGTCAAGTTATGATTACTAGTTTGACAAATATTTTGTGTGACTACAGATGTTATCCACTCTTGATTTCTGTGTTTTTAAATGAAAGGTAGATTTGTTAGAAGTAACTGATACTTTTTTTGAACAAACCACACTCAAAAACAATCCCAGGTTTGGGGGTATGACTCAGTGGCAGAGCACATGAATCACATGTGTGAGGTCCTGAGTTAAATATATACACTGCCAAAACAAAGTAAAACTAACCAATGAAACAGAAAATAATCTCTTCCAGATTGCATTAGCATCACTGCTCATAATACATCGTTGTTTATTGTATATCTTTGCTGATAAGTAAATCTTAGTTTTTTTGTTTTCTTTTCTTCTGTTGTTTTTATTTTCTTTTTGTGTTACACCCAGTGATGCACAGGGGCTACTCTTGACTTTGCACTCAGGAATTACTCCTGGCAATCCTCGGGGGACCATATGGGATGCTGGGAATCGATATGAGTTGCCTGCATGCAAGGCAAATGCCCTACCCGCTGTGCTATCGCTCCAGTCCCGGAAATTCTAGTTTTAAGTGTTAGTTTTGTGGGCTATCTTATTAATCAGAAATGGAGAGAATGTGAAAAAAATCAAGAGATCCCTAAAAACAAGTAATAGGAAAACAATGGAAATGCTCTAGTAAATTGAGGAGAGGAAAAGAGGTGTGTAACTATGATGCTCATATTTTGATAATGAAAAAAGGGAAGAAAACTGTTCGATTCATGTGCAATCAAAAACATGATTGCAAGAGAATAGGGAAAGGAGAAATGGAAAAGAGAGCTTCTTAGGAAATGCAGAAACAGAGATGTCATTTTCGAGAACTATTTCATGGCCGTCTAATAAGTTAGATGTGAACTGGACATCCTTTGGTGCGTATGTGGTGATTCCTCCAAAGACTAGAAATTTTGTTTCCAGAGAAGGTCCAGGATGTAATGAGAATGCAAAAGGATGCACACAGAAAACACAGGGAGAAACGAGGTGGAAGCAATCACTAATATACTTACTTGTCTGCAAATTGTAATACATATAAAGAAATTCAACTTATTGGAATAGATACAGATTTATGTGGCTAGCTACGGGAAAGTCCACTGACCTGGTACAAGGAGTTACTCAATAAAATTTAAAAAAATATTGAGATGCTAAAACTATAACAAAGAAACAGATATTTCAGAATCTTTGAAAATTTACTTCATGCTTTCCTTAGGAGTCTAAGATAGTCTATCTTTTAGATAAATACATATTTACTTCTTTTCATTTGCTTCTTTATCCTGACCTAAATGCAATATTAAAAATTTTCACACACAAAAAAAAAACAACAACCCCTCACATTCTTCCTCAAACACTGTTATCAATTGTAGAGCTAGATATTACTAGTACAGGAAGAAGGTCGAACTCACCTCGCCCTCCTTGCTCCAGATTCAGGGAACTGTTCTCTGTTACGGAACGGTCTTCAGAACTCATCTTCATGCTAGTCAAGACACTCTAGTCAGTCCCAGGTCGGCTCAAAGTGAAAGCCCGCAGAAACCCTTGCGCAGTTTTATAGTCTCTGTGACTCTCAGCACTTAGACTGTT
Organism: Sorex araneus; assembly: GCF_027595985.1. Taxonomy (NCBI): domain Eukaryota; kingdom Metazoa; phylum Chordata; class Mammalia; order Eulipotyphla; family Soricidae; genus Sorex; species Sorex araneus. The sequence goes on from NC_073311.1 coordinate 50,567,896, forward strand.
ACCCTGTCTCCGCCCCCTTCCTTTTCACTCGTCTTTTAGTCCATGCTTCAGTGGCCTCAACCGTGCCGCCTGCTGTGGTGGCGCTGGGCTTTCCCTGCTGTCTGAAATGTGCTTTCTCACAACTGCAGGTGTAGCATGAGACCAGGGGATTTTCCCAAAACGAGACCTCAGAAGAATGTTTGAAGTTTGTAGAAACGTGTAGAAGTAAGTTCCTGCACATGTGAAAAAAGACACAAACGTTTAGAATTCTTCACAAACTATGTAAAGAATGAAAATGTTAGAGACTCCAATATTTGAGATGGCAATCATTCGGAGAAAAAAACATTGCCCCTAAAATATATTTATTTATGTCTTCATCCGTTGAACAGCTAATACTAGTTGAAAGCCTCCTATAAACATGATGCTGCTTGAGGCTAGAGGTTTTGTGAAGAATTTTAAGATTTCTGTCCTCATAGCTGTCTCTCCAATCTGAAAGAGTTCTATTTAGAAAGCTTCAGACATGTATAGTTCACTTTCTTTAATTTGTTAAAAAAATTTTTTTTAGCTCAGGAAATAGAAACTTTGTGGCCTGGAACTTCCTTTCTGTGTTCTAAAATTGTTTATCTTGAATTATCAGTTTTATTTACTTCCCATTCATTTCTTTTTCATCTTTGCTGTCACTTAAAGAAACGTAATTTCCACTCAAGAGTATTTCTTCAGTTATTTTCTCTGTAATTATTTTTCTGGTTTTTCTCTACTTGCTGTATTATTCTTCTCATGGGTCTCTGGAGTTTCAGACATTTGGGGTATTATTATTATTATAAAAATATATATTTCCATGGTACCAGTATCATTCAGATAAGCCAATAGCACAAAGTAGATTTAGAATGTTGATGTGTAATGATTTAAGGAGAGAATCAAAATGGCACTCTGAGTACTGAACTTGGTGTCCAGAATGTTGCCGTCAATATCACTTCCGTACAGTAAGCACTCTTTGTTTGTTTTGAGAGTAAAGTCTTTGTTATGTCATGCTCAAGTGGGTTGGAAACTACCATTTTCTCTAGGGTAATTCCTCCAACATATTTATCTTTTACCAAGACACGAGTAACTCTTATTGGACCTCCTTGCTCTTTTTGTTATTATGTTTTTCAATTTTTTAATTTTTAAAAGTTTGTTTTGTCTGGGGCCCACATCTGGCAATGGTCAGGCCTTATTTCTGGCTCTGTTCTCAGGGATCACTCCTGGCAAGCTTGGGGGATCATATATAGTTCCAGGGATCGAACCCAGGTCAGCTACATACAAGGTAAGTATCTTGCTTGCAGTGCAATTGCTCTAGCCCTATTTTTCATTTTTTAATGTTTTATCACTTTGCTGATATGTCCAACTTTCATACGCACCTTCAAAGATTTCTTACCTAACTTACCATAAAATCTAAATTCTTCTAGCTAAAAAGTATTTGTCCATGTTCTAGTCTCAGGCTGTCTCTCCTATCATTTTCCCTACTAGCCACTGACCTCTTTCTACTGGAAATAGAAAACACATTTTTATTGGAAATTTGTAGGATAACATAGCCTCAGGTAGTTTAGGTTTATTGGGTTACTCCCAACAGTGTGCTCCATTCCTCTGTATTTATTTGTAACTTCTTCCTTTGTGTTCTGATGACTTGTAAATATTGTTTTTCTCTTCTCCTTGAGTCCTTTGCATTTATTCAGAACCATGTCCTTTTGTATGGGCACAGGAAGACTGTAGCAAATGCTATGCTTTTGTAACCTGGGAGTCATTTGACTCTATGAGAGAGAACAGATCCCCCATGGCATCTGTTCTCTCTGGATCTAAGCCTCAGTTGCCCGTACTTCCTAGCACCCCCAAAAGCAGGGTCCCGACGGGGGACGAGATGGACCCAGAGCAAGCAGAGGGTTATGTGCTGCCCTGGCATGGAGATGGGCCTGGCCAAAGTGCCTAATGCTTAACTATAAGTTAAGAGCTTGGTCATGGACAAATGCTGTCATAATCCAGGAAGTAATAACTAGATTTGGACCCTGCTAGGGTTAGGGATGATTAATCTGGCCTGAACTCTGTAGTCTGAGTCTGTGGCAAGATGTTGCTAGGGGAGCTGCCCTGCAAGCCTCAATGTATCTCTTACTGTGTCCATACAAAAACAACTAGTATTAAGACGTTAATGAGTTAATGTTAATGACTAAGGAAAGGAGAAAAACCTTAAGAGGTATTTTCCCTGCCTGCAGTCAGGAAGGGCTTTGGAATGTCCCTAGGTGGTGTTTCCTAGGTGGCAGCCCTCAGGAAGGGCTTTTTTATGTTGATTTTGCTACCATACTGTGTGTGTAGTCTAGAGGGCAAGGTGGAGAGAGACAAGTAGGGAGAGATACTAATGAAGGAGCATCCAGAGAGCAGGGATGGAGGAGTGAGGAGCAAGAGAGGAAGAGTGTTGGGGGAGAGAGAGAGAGGAGAAATGGGGAGCTCAGAGAGACCGGAACAGGCGCTTGGAGAGAATGGAATAAACAGCATCTAATCAATCAACCGGCTTGGCCCTCATTTCCTCCTCCATCTGCCCCATGGCCTGGGCTGCTCAAGCTGGGTGAGCGGCCCGGGACCGTCCCCCTCGAATCTGGGAGCCGCCGACGGTGAGAGCTACCGGGGCTCTCCCTTGTTGGTTGCCCCTGCCAGATGTTTTTTACAGCTGCTGTCCCTGGAGCGGGCTCGAACGACCAACCAAAGGTAATAGAGTTTGGTGCACCCTCAGTCTAGAAAGTGAGTGGGAGAACAGAATTTTTTAGTGTGCTGGGAGCTAGAATCCTAGCAGCAATCCCCCACTAAGATGGGGCAGATTCTGGGTCTTCCCAGGATCTCTCATAGTTTCTTGAGCCAGACTGAACAGGGCAAGGTTTGATTCAGTGTCTCTTCCGCAGAACAGGAGACCCAGAACATTGCATTTCCAGAGACCAGCTCCAGTCCTGCTTTAAAGTAGTTTATGAGCTTAACCCATGGTTCCCAGACGAAGGGACTCTAGAAACCAAGATTTAGAAAAGAGTTAAAGAAAAATGTCTGTAAGGCATAAGAGGAAAAGACTAAGATCCCCATAGAATTCTGGGTTACATGGGAGATTTTTAATTCTATTCTCCTGTTTTGGAAGAGTACAGTTGAGGAGGAGGAGAATATTAGGGATAATACAGCTTCAGCTCCTCCCATACCTAAGTCTCGAAAGGGTTTTCATAATAAAAATATTTCTCAGGCTGATGAATATAGCTCCATTTCCAGTACATCAGATGAAAGTGATGCAGATTATGAGTCTGCTGCTACTTCCTCAGATTCTGAGTCCAAGAGTGACTCAGCCAAGTGGCCTCCGGACAGCTCTGGACATGCTCCCAATCACCTAGTCCAGGCAGAGAAAAAGCAGCCTCCATCTTATCGCAGGTTAAGGATGGATTCTCTCAGTCATTTCAAAAAGGCCTGTGTCTCATATGGACCTACATCTCCGTATTGTAGGGAGTATCTTATAGACTGGAGTAAAAAGGCCTACTGGGTACATCAGGATTTTCACATGGTTACTAAGACATGCTTAAGCCCTTCTCAGTACTTGGAGTGGAAAATGTGGCTCAGTGATGAGGCCAAGGCAAAGCTTCAAGGTCTAGGCCATGCTGGATGAAAAATTTTCAAGGATTAAATTGATTTATGAGATGTTAATTGGTGAAGGGGAATAGCATGACCCAGAAAGGGAAGTCATCTTGCCTCATGCTGTTTCTGCTCATGTCCGTGATGCAGCCCTGCATGTATGGGAGAGGGTTGATGCAAATGCAGAATTTAAGGGAAGTTTTTACAAAGATTGTCCAGAAGGCCTCAGAACCTTATGCAGACTTCATAAGAAGGTTGATGGAAGCCGTTGAAAGGAAGGTTAAGGGCAAGGAAACTCAGGAGCAGTTGACTAAACAATTGACCTTTCAAAATGCTAATGAGGATTGCCAGGCCATTCTGAGCCCTACTAAGGAGAAGGAAGACATAATGGGGTACTTGAAAGCATGCAGGAATGTTGGTTCTGTTAAACTTAAGGTGAAGATGAAACCTGTTGAAGTCTATGTCTTACAAGCTCAGAAAAGATGTTATAATTGTGGAAAAACAGGCCACTTTCATAAAGTTTGCAAAGCGCCCCCAAACCGTGCTACTGTGAGAACACATCCTGGGCCCTGTCCCAGGTATAAGAATGGAAACCACTGGGCCAGAGACTGCAGAGCCAGACTTGCACCTCCTGGGCCCTATCGCCGGTGTAAGAGGGGAAATCATTAGGCCAAAGATTGTCGCTTCAATTTTGATGCAGCTGTTGACCCCAATTCGGAAATCTTGCAAGGGAGCCAACCCCAGGTCCAGCAAAATCTGGGGATGTTCCCAGTTGCAGCCCCTCTCCCCAAGGTGGAGTCTCAGAGCTCCAATCAGCAGAGCTCCAATCCGTAGACTCGCTGCAGCCAGTGACGGCAGGAAGCGCAGCCTTGGATATTTCCTGCCCTGATACAATTGCTACAACCCCTGCCCAGTATCCCTACAAATTAAATTCTGGTGTGAAGGAACCAATTCCACAAGGCACTATAGGCCTACTCTTAGGAGGAAACAGTTTCACTATTAAAGGAATTACTGTTCATACTGTGGTCATTGATTCTGATTATACTGGTGAAATAACAATCGTTATCACTGTTAGGGCATGGTTCTGGATCTCCGACCGCAGACAGGGACCACACAGGAATACAATCAGCAAGAGGGTAGTTTATTAAGCTGGCTAGCCAGGGTCATACACACACACACACACACACACACACACAGCGACACGCAGGTCCATGTGCGAGGCAAGACCCCGAGCTTCTTCAAAGGAGATCTTATATAGGCCTTCACCGGCCCATTACAGCAGAGCCTGGCGTTTCATAGCCAATAGATTTGTAATGATACATACTTTCCTAAGCAATCCATTTAGAAGGACATCACTCCTTAGACTATAGTTTTAGAGATCAGCATTTGCATCAAAGTTCAGGAATGTCCTGGGTTTTAGGGCAGTCATGGGTCTAGTGGCATGGGGTTTCGTGGGAGGCAACTAAGAGGCATCTGGTTATCTGGTCTGACTTGCAACCTGGGGCCCCTGTATCTGAGTTCCTTGCTCAGGGACAGAAAAACCTTATTCTGCAATGCGGACTCCTGTAAAAAGTCTTGAGAAAGCTAAACTAATTCCTATGGTCTGTTCTAGGCCAATTTCTCACAATCATGGTGCCAACTGTCTGGACATTTGATAAGGGACAGCACATCACTCAGCCTCTTTTACTTCCTTTTGTTGTGCCAGGTCTGTCCACCCACCCTAGCAGGGGAGATTTTTGGCAGCACTAATCCTATGATTGCCTATGTTGCCCGTCTGAGGGAAGGTGACCGACCACTTTTAGCTCTTGAGATTCACGGGAAGAAATTTACAGGAATGGTTGACTCGGGAGCCAACGCCTCTATCATTTAACACCCAATATTGGCCCCGTAACTGGGCCATAAAAGCAATACCCTATGGTTTGCATGGAGTAGGCATGATGCCTTCTAAGGTGGGTTGGCCCAGAGGGCATTACAGCCACTTTCCAGCCCCACGTAGCACCCGTATCTATGAATTTATGGAGACAGGATTTACTTGAGCAATGGCAAGCAGAGATTAGGATTCCCGTTCCACTTCCCGCTGTGGTCTTTGATTCTGAGGCCTCCCCTCGTTTAATTGGAGCTGCTGAGACTTCATGCCCAGCACCCCTCTTTATTCAGTGGAAATCCCATGATCCTGTGTGGTCCTCCAAGTGGCCCCTTAATAATGAAAAACTAAGGGTGTTGGAATCCTTGGTAGAAGAATAACTGAAGTTGGGACATTGAAACTTCATTTTCAGAATGGAATTCCCCTGTCTTATCCAAAAGAAGTCAGGCAAGTGGCGTCTGTTGATTGACCTATGGAATGTTAACTCCACCCTGGTTCCATGGGGGCTCTTCAGCCGGGTCTTCCTTCCCCTGCTGCTATTCCTAAGGACTGGCCACTGGTTGTCATTGATTTGAAAGATTGTTTTTACAACATTCCCATCCACCCAGATGATCGTAAGCATTTTGCATCCTCTGTCCCCTCTCTTAATAATCGCGCACCCATGCACAGGTATCAATGGACTGTTCTACCTCAGGGAATGACCAATTCCCCTACCATGTGTTAGTATTTTGTTGACTTTGTTTTGCGCCCTTCTCGTGTCAAGTTTCCTCAGGCTTATGTTATTCACTATATGGGTGATATCTTGCTTGCATGTTCTAATGATGGAGAGCTCCAAAGATTGTATGAGGATGTCATAACTCATCTACCTGCAGCTGGGTTACAAATAGCCACAGAAAAAATTCAGACACTGTCTCCATGTGAATATTTAGGTTATGTTCTTGAGTGTACTACGGTACGATCTCAAAAAATTTCTATTCGCCATGATAAATTTAAGACCCTTAATGACTTTCAAAAACTGCTAGGAAACATTAACTGGGTTCACCGCTCTCTGGCATTCCCAACTCAGACCTTCGTAATCTATTGCTGACCCTTGAAGGCGACTCAGCTCTGAACAGTCCTAGGCAGTTAACCCCTGAAGCTCAGAAAGAATTAGAATTTTTTCTAGACCGACTCCAGAAATCCCATCTTTCTCGGTTTGCTCCAGGAGAAAAATTGTGGCTTCTGCATTTTGATACCCCCCAGTCACCCACTGCTGCACTAGCACAGCTTTCGGGCCCCATTGAATGGCTCCATTTGTGTAACAAAGAGTCTCACACTCTGGTGCCTTAACTTGAGTTAATGGCTAAACTTATAATTAAAGAAAGACTGAGAGCCCTTGCCATGCTGGGATTTGATCCTCATATCATTGTTCTCCCTGTCCCTGCAAAAAAAAAATTGCCTCCATCCTGCCCCTCAGTGATGTTTTGCAAAGAGCTTTAGCTGATTTTTCAGGAGAACATTCCTCCCACTATTCAGCAGGAAAAACTTGGAATTTTTTCAAAAGAACTCCATTTGTCATTTCCTCCATCATTCAAACCTCTCCTATTCCTGATATATTGATGGCTATATTGATGGCTCTGCCTCAGGGAAAGGCGGAATTTCTGGACCCTCTCTAACCACAACAGTAAACACTAACTATACCTCTGCCCAGCAAGTGGAACTTGCCACTTTGGTTCATCTACTCTCCCATGTGCCAGAGCCTGTTAATATAGTCTCAGACTCAGTTTATGTGCTTGGTCTCTTTCCTGGCATCATGACAGCTCTCTAAATGCCCCCAATCCTATAGTCCAACAATTGCTTGAGTAGCTACAAAAGTGCTCTGAATCTGTTTTTATTACTCATATCAGATCTCATTTTGGTCTTCCTATGACTCAGGTGCCAATTTTACCTCTACTGCAGAAGAGCACCAGGCCTTACACATGAACGCCCGCCGTCTTCATATTCCCCATCGTATCCCAATGCAAGAAGCCAGGGATATTGTCCGTCCTTGCTCCGTTTGTGCTCCTTTACACTGTACTTCCCATGTGGCAGGGGCCAATCCCCGAGGCCAATGAATTATGGTAAATGGATATTACTCACGTCACGTGCTTCCCCAAGAAACCTTTTCTGCATGTAGCTATAGAGACTTTCGCTTCCTATGGGCTGTTCCCATGTCTTCTGAGAAAGCCAAAGCAGTCTGCTCCTTCCTACTACATTGTTTTTTGTTATGGGCGTTCCCTCTGCTATTAAAACTGATAATGGTCTAGCCTATACTAGTAAAGCTTTTCAAGATTTCTGTGATGAATGGCAAATTAAACACATTACTGGAATCCCTTATAACCCACAGGGTCAAGGCATAGTTGAATGTGCCCATAGAACCCTCAAAACACAGTTACTAAAAAACAAAAAAAGGAGGTATGCCTCCACTTGATTCCTTGTCCTTGACATTGTTTACTTTAAACTTTTTAAATTTACCTCAAGGAGAGCCCTATACGGCAGCTGAGAGGCATTTTCAGGAAGGTGCACAGACCCAAGAAACTATTAATTCTCCAATTTGGATTAAAGTTGACAAAGAATGGGTAGGAGAAAAACTCCTCCTTAGAGAAAAAGGCTATGCTTTTTCTCTATCTTTATCAACAGATGATAACCCCACTGAGAAACTTTGGGTCCCATTACGTCTCATCAGAAGTAGGATTCAACCACGTTCTTTGGATCTCAGACCGCCAGAGATTCACAACCCTTCAAATTCCAGCTCTGATTCATCGCCAAACTGATTTCAGCTGGAAGTCACAAGGAAAGAAGAGGAGCTAGTATCAGAGGACCTGAAGCAAATGCTCCTTTAACATTTCATGAGGTCACATTAAGAGCATTCCTTATAACCCCCTTTTACAGGTTGTGGATTGGACAATGCCAGGCCTCCATATTTTGAAACTATTGGGCGTACCCTCACTACAGGGACTCTGCACTTTCTGTGGTCTTTATCCATCTATTTGCTGGCTATTCTCTCGACTTAATTCCCACTCTCCTCCCCCTCAGCTCCCAGACGGGCCGCATTTGCCTTCTGTGTGCAAAGTAGAACCTCACGTTCACGTCACCACACACTTTAGTTCCTTTCTTCATATCACTTGCCAATATATGATATTGTGCCATCATTGTTTATCATTTCTTTTTTTTTACAAGAATGTAAGCTGCTTGAGGGTAAGGTCATTTATAATTTGTACCTGCTGCCTCTCTAATACCCGGAGCAACTAAAATTCAATGTGTCCTTTGCTTATACTTAATGAGTGAGTGAATAAAGTGCATTTAAAAAGAATATGTGTAAAAAATAAAAATTCCCAAATATAAACTGCTTGTAAGACATATTTATGGGATTGCACAGTTGAGAAATTCAAGTTTAGATTGCCCTCGGGAAGCTCATATTTACTTCGGCACTGTTGATAAATGATGGAGGAGTTGTTTTTGTTACTTATGTGAATAGTTAACAATTTTGATAATTTATTTGGATTAAATAAGCTTAAATCATTTATGTGCTTATTTCCCCACAGAGTGAGAGCTCTTGCTAATGTCCTCATTCTGAGACCAATTACACACACTTATTATGAAAACCACATGAGATGACATAACATCAACTTGAACTCTTCTAAATACTCAGAGTATAGAAAGAAAGAAAACACCCTTATTCATACCAGCCACAAATACTTTTCAATACAAAGCAAGACTTTCCAACTATTGACTAACATGGAATTATGGCCCAGATGTATAATTTACTAATGTACCTTTTCCCTATGTGATTCCTGTATGAGTATAAATACATAATACTCTTTGATGAATATTAACTCTTTTCTTTTTCTGTCTGCCACAGATAATATTGGGGGTTCACATGACAAGCACGTACTCTACCATAAAGCTAAATCCTAGACCCAACGATCTCTGAAGTCTAAATATTTCAGAAAATTTAAAGAGCTTAGCATTGTTTTTAGTAATTTATTTTTATAGACAATTACTTCCTGTGCTTTTCCTTCACTCCTTTATTTTAATTATACAGACCTTCATTCTATTCTTTGAAAACTAAAAATGTAACTAAAATATTCGATGTTTAAGGCATTCTCTTTTTTTTCCTTGCTGTCGTCATTCTTTCTTATGACCAATTCTTCTTCATCTTGTTCATATCTCTGCTCCTCAACAATACCTACTCTGATCACATCTTTAAGTTAGCTTAAATCAGTGACATTTTGTTTCTTCATTCTACTCTCCTTAAACTTTTCTCATTGGCAAAGTTTTCATCTGAAAAACACACACATGCTGAGTGCTTCCAGGAGCACCTTGTACTGTTGCCAAAATTCTTGTGACCCTCCCCAAGTCAAACTCAATTATGTATCCCACAATTTAAGAATCAAGTGCTTAGAGAACACAATGCCATTAGAAAAATTATAATTCCTGGGGTTGAGGAGATAGCACAGCAGATAGAGTGCTTATTTTGTAGGAAGCTGACCTGTATTTAATCCCTGGCACCCTATATGGTCCCCTGAGCACTACCAGGAGTGGTTCCTGAGTGCAGAGGCAGAAATATTCTCTGAGCATCACTAGGTGTATTCGATCCCCCACCCGCACCCAGAAAAAAAAAGAAAATTTATAGTTCATTTGTTCCCTGGATATTTAGACATAGTTTTGAAGATCATCACCACCACCATAATTTAGTTTTCTTCTTAGAAAACTAGGTTCTATTAGAGTAGGAAGATCTTATTCAATAATAGACCTCTAATACCTATTATAGGACCTAGAACATAGTTTTACAATTGTCTGTTAGTTGGCTATGTGAAGGACATTTTGGACATCCGCTCTAACATTTGCTAATTCTTCAAGTTTGAGATGCTGATGCAATTCCATGGGGCTTTGTTTCTTCCTATAAAATAAAGATGCTAGCATCTAACAGTTTTTGCTAGAAAATTTGTTCCTCCAGGTTGTCCGGTACTAGACATTTAGTGACGCATGAGAGGACAAGAGTGACAGTTTGAGAGAAGTCATGAAAAAAGAAAAGTTCCTCATTTGATGGCAAGCACCAGGAGATAGTAACTGAAATGTCACAATGTCATTGCCAGAGGTGATGCACTGTGGCTGCTGTCTGTCTAGGCCACAGACAGAGGAAGCTTCTGTCTCTTACACCTCAATGGTTTACTAAGATGCAGGGGTATGTGCTCAAGATTTTTTGCTTCTTCAACTATAATTAGGGATTGCGAGTTATGATTACATGAATAATATATGCTCTTATTATATGCCTATGTACATAAGCATGCATATGTTATGCATACGAGAAAATTATACAGAACATATATCTGCTGTTGGAGACAGAACATATCTAGAGATCTTATTTTAAGAAAGTATCTCTAGGGGCTGGAGCGATAATAGCACAGCAGTAGAGCGTTAGCCTTTCACGCGGCCAACCCAAGTTCAATTCCTCCGCCCCTCTCGGAGAGCCCGGCAAGCTACCGAGAGTATCAAGCCTGCACGGCAGAGCCTGGCAAGCTACCCCTGTGTATTGGATATGCCAAAAACAGTAACAATAAGTCTCTCAATGAGAGACATTACTGCTGCCTGCTCAAACAGATCGATGAGCAATGGGATGACAGTGACAGTGACAGTGATCTCTAGGGCCCTGGAGCGAAAGTACAGCAGGTAGGGCACTTGCCTTGCACATGACAGACCCAGGTTTAATCCCTGACATTCATATGGTCCCCTGAGTTGCACCAGAAGTAATTCCTGAATGCAGAGCCAGGAGTAACGCCCAGCATCACTGGGTGGGACCTCAAGTATCTCTAAACATTGCCACATTGCCTGAGGTCTTTTACCTTTGTTCAGAAATCTGCTTTCTCTACATGGAAAAAGTATTTTATTGAAGTTAGCATGAATGGGGTAGAATTTGGTAGCCCCTGTATGTAGAAAACCAGCCAAATGACCAAGAACATATGCCATCAGAGGTACTCAGTATTTAACTGCTGACCTTCATGTTACTCAAGTCCTCTGCAATAGTGAAACTTCACTGCATGGTTGATTGCTTCTTCACTAATCTTCCCTTCCGCCAGTGTTTTTCATAGTGGGTGATGCCTCTCTTTGGGGTATACAGGAATGATTCAGTGGGAGGGGCAGGAGCAACCTGCTCCCATTTAGGAGGTAGATTTTCAGGGCAGTGCCAACTAATATTCTTTTCCTGAGAAGGGTTTGGTAGACCAAATAAAGGTGGGAAACTGCTTACACAGTAACTTTTGTTTGTTTGCTTTTGAGACACCCCTAGTGATACTCAGGGGTTGCTTCTGGCTCCACACTCAGGAATTACTCCTGGTGGCACTCTGGGGACCCTATGGGATGCTAGGGATTGAACCCTGGTTGGCTTCCTGCTAGGCAAATGCCCTACCCACTGTACAATCATCCCAGCCCCCTACACAGTAATTTTATCAAGTATAAGAAATCCTCATTTTAAGGAAGCAACAAATTTAGATTAGCAGAAAAGCGTGAATGATGACGACGTTATCCCAGCTCCATCCAGGCTGACAACTGTTACCAGTAAGCTGTGATTAAAAACATGCCATTTTATTTGTAAGAGTCTTCCTAAAGACAGACGAGCTACATGCTCATATACTAATCAGTATCTGTGGAATGAAAAGAAATTTTAGGTACATGTGAAATTGCAGTGAGAGGTTCAGGATGTGGTGTGAGACACGTCTTGGGGTCAGAGGTCTTTCAGCCACGCTTTGTCACCAAAATGCAGAAGCAAACTTCCCTTGTGGTGAGCACGGATGAATTCAATCCTCCAAAGCTTTCAGAAAACCCACGAAAACCAGTGCAACACACTCTTTTTTTAAAAAAATGTTTATTTACTAATTGAATCAGTGAGATACAGTTGCAAAGTTGTTTGTGATTGGGTTTCAGTCATCTAATGTTCCAACACCCATTCCTTCAACCATTCCTTCACCATTCCTAACATACACTCATACACAATACACTCATTTTACTGCTCCATTGTAAGCACATGTGGCAGTAACGTGGGCAACCTGTTCAGAGAGTTCACATGGAGTCTTTCATAGAAATGCGTCAAAATGAAAGGGCAGAATCTATCCTTCATATTCCAGAGTTGAGCTGAGAAAACTGAAGATTAGAGGAATTAGTACAGGACAAAGTTGGAAGAGACCCCCCCCCCCCAGACGCTGAATCTTCTGCATGTCACCTTCATATTTGACCTTATATGAAGAATCCGGGAAGGTACTTGAAAGGAAATGAAGTCATGTGCTACAGTTGCGAGGCGAGGCTGTGAACACAGGATATACAGTCCTTATCAGAACGGCAGCTGGTAGGACTGGGTACCTGCTCAGGGACCACAAACTTCCGATTTGAAACGGTTTCCGGGACAACCTGTTCACCTTTTTGCCCCACTCTCTTTTGCTTTCAGTGGGTGAATCAGGTTTCTAAATGACTCTTTAGACTTCCTGAGGTGCAAAACTTCAATTTAGAATGTGTCTTTGTGTATTCAATTAATAAAAAGCATGCGAAAAATAAATTTAAAATCCCAGCTGTGAGTAGGTGGGGGGATTTCAGTGCTAAACACCTTCCAAACTTTCTTCTCTCTGATTGAATTCTTGGAACTTTCTCATTTTTCTTTTTAGTGGAACATCTCCAAGAACAAAGTATTGCGCTGCTATGGAAAGTATGAGACGTGTTTTTCTATTTCCTGACTGAGATAGTGAAGGTGAACTATAGTATTTGGGTGTGCATGAATTTAATTCTGAAGTAAAAGAAACATTAAAAAATTGACATCAAAGATATGACATTATGACATTCTGATTAATCACCTCTCTGTGCTTTACATAAGTAATTCCTGACTTCTTGCCTTTTGAACATATTTATAAGGTAGTATTTTCAAAGACAGTAGAAATGGCAACACAAAAATTTAAATAACTCAGGGCTTCTGTCACTAAGTCATTATAAATGTATCCATTCCATTTAAATCTTTTCCCCGTATTTTAAAGTTTTATTTTAAGCACTGTGATTTACAATGCAATATGATAATGGCAGTTTTTTTTAAATTTCTATTTGTGAATCACCGTGGGGTACAGTTACAAACTTATGAACTTTCATGTTTGTATTTAGTTTACATCCCTCCACCAGTGCCCATTCTCCTCCACCAGTGATCCCAGTTTCCCTCTCACCACCCCACCCCATCCCCCACTACCCCACCCAGCGGTAGGCAGGGCATTCCCCTTTCTTCTCTTTCACCACCTACCCCACCTACCCCACCCACTACCCCACCCACCCCCACCCATCCCCCACCACCCCACCCAGCAGCAGGCAGGGCATTCCCTTTCTTCTCTCACCTTTTGGGTGTTATAGTTTGCAGTAGAGGTATTGAGTGGCCATCATGTTCGCTCTATAGTCTACTTTCATCTCGCATCTTCTAACCCCAATGGGTCCTCCCAACATCCTCTACTTGGTGTTCCCTTCTCTATCTCAGCTGCCTTTTCCCCTAGCATGTGAGGTCAGTTTCCAAGTTGTGGGGCAGACCTCCTAATCCTTATCTCTACAACTCTTGGGTGTTAGTCTCCTACTATGTTATTTTATATTCCACAGATGAGTACAATCTTTGTATGTCTGTCCCGCTCTTTCTGACTCATTTCACTTAAAATGATACTTTCCATGTAGATCCACTTATATACAAATTTCATGACTTCATCTTTTCTAACAGCTGCATAGTATTCCATTGTGTAGATGTACCAAAGTTTCTTTAACCAGTCATCTGTTTTTGGGCACTCTGGTTTTTATCCAGATTGTGGCTATTGTAAACAGTGCTGCAATGAACGTAGAAATGCAGATGTCATTTCTACTGTGCCTTTTTGCCTCTCCGGGATATATTCCCAGGAGTGGTATTGCTGGGTCGAATGGGAGCTCAATTTCTAATTTTTTGAGAATCGTCCATATTGTTTTCCAAAAGGGCTGAACGAGTTGGCATTCTCTACTAGGTGTTCCTTTCTCTGTCTCTGCTGATAATGGCAGGGTTTTATGCACAACATTTTCCAACACCCCTAGCCCCCTAGAGTGTCAGCTTCTTTCCACCACTGTGCCAGTGTCCCTTCCTCATCTTATCTCACTTCCTGTCTTTTCTGCAGTGATATGTTTCCTACTAAAGACCTGATCTTGGTTTCTGTTGCCTTTGAGATGGGTTATTTTCTTTATGTGTTTCTTTATACCCCATATGTGAATGAGATCATTCTAATCTGTCTTTCTCCTGACCATCTTCACTCAGCCTGATGCTCTCCAGATCTATCTGTGTAGGAACAAATTGTTCATTTAGTCTTTTCTTATATCTGAGTAGTATTCCATTATATATGTATATGTATATATATATACATATATATATCACAGTTTCTTCATCCAGGCATCTGTTCTTGCACATTTGGGTTGTTTCCAGATTTTGTCTATTGTGAATAGTGCAACAATAAACAAAGCGGCGTGAATCACTTTTCTGAATATGTTTTTGAGTCCTTGGGGTAGATGCCGAGAAATGAAAATGCTGGATCACATGGAAGATTAATTTCTATTTTTTGAGAAGTATTTATATTGTTTTCCTGAAAGGTTGAACCAGTTGACATTCCCATCAGCAATGGATGAGGACTTCTTTTTCCCACGTCCTTTCAACACTAGTTAATTTTAATCTTTTGATGAGGCCAGTCTCAGTGGTATGAAAGGATATCTCATTGTTAGGTATACTTACCACACCTTTATGCTTCCAGTTTTACTAATTCATATAGTGTGAAAAAAAAGTCCCCAGGAAGAAGAATTTCAGGGATTATTACCATTACTATGTGGTCACCAAGATAGTGGCCCAGTATTATTCTTTTGCAGTTAGCTGTTCAATTTCCCCAGAACCATTTATCAAAGAGGTTTCCTGTTCCCAATTGTACATTCTTGGCTCCTTTGTCATGCTTGATTCACTACATATACAAATCTATTTATGAGCACTATTATATTCTATTGATCTATGTGTCTGTGTTTTTGTCCTAATCAAAGCAAAAAAAGATTTGCTTTGATTACTTAGCTTTGTTGCCTTTTTAGTAATATACTTTAAAAGTATACATCAGTGTTTTTATATATAAAGTTTTGCTCTTTCTCAAATGTGCTTTAACTATGCAGATGTGTTTTGTGTGTGTGCTTCCATAAAACTTTTAAAAATTTTGGGGGCTGGAGTGATAGCACAGCAGGTAGGGGGGTTGCCTTGCATGTGGCTGACTCGGGTTCGATTCCCAGCATCCCATATGGTCCCCTGAGCACCACCAAGAGTATTCCTGAGTCCAGAGCCAGGAGTAACCCCTGTGCATCGCCGGGTGTGACACAAAACAAACAAACAAACAAAAAACATTTAGAATTTTTTTTCTGTGAAAAAGTGCCACTGCATTTTGAAAAGGAGTGCATTGAATTTATAGATCATTTGTAATAGTATTGACATTTTCACAAAATTAATTATTCCATTTTATGTTCATAAGTTCTTTCTTGAACATCTCTGTAAAATATACATAACGCAGGAAGAAAAATATAATGAACACAAAATTATGTGTTTCATAATAGATTTGACTTTTTCACTTTTCCAAATGATTTGATAGCTTATGTAGTACTAATTGTCTTTAGCAGAAATATTTAAGTAGGAGAGTACAAAGATCTAAAAAAAAGAAATGTTTCTGTATACTTCACTTAAACTGATAAAAGCAGCAACATCAACAGACACTAATGCCATATATATACTCTTACCTAGAACAAGTACTAAAAAGTCTTGTTTTCAAAGGGACCACCAGGGAGCTGGGAGATGGCTCAGCACTTGGCTTTATACATGAGACTCTGAGTTTGATTCCAGGTATCAATGTATCACTCACTATCAATCACATGTCTCAATCACCATCAATCACATGTATCAATCACTGTCCCAACAGCTCTGGGCCTGTGATTCCCGGTGTTAAAAGTGATTTCCGGCATTACCATAACCACCTGATGTGTGTGTGTGTGTGTGTGTGTGTGTGTGTGTGTGAGGTGTGAGAGAGAGACAGAGAGAGAGAGAGAGACAGAGACAACCTCAACTAGAGGGTCTGACCTCTGGCCACCCCTGCATTGGCAAAGATATAAAAGCACTGCAGCTGGGAGTTTGACCTCCCCCCTTTCCCACCCACCCAAAGAGCACAAATAAGAAAATCACAGTGAATCTAGAGAAGTGTTAGAACCAGAATGCTCATGAGCACTGCGACTGGAGTAGTACAACCCCTAGTAGTTACCATGCCAAACATGTGGCCTCTAGCTAATGTCATAGCTAGAGATACATTAGCTAATGTCACAGCTAACAAATATGGGGTACCAAAACCAAGTGTGTCAACCCCAAGCACCACTGCAACGTCAACAGAGATAAAGGAGTGAGGGGAACTCAAATATACCAAAATCCTTCAATAAAGTCCAAGGAAATTCTTGAAAAATTGTTCAAGTACTCAACACAAATGTAGGACGAGGAAACTAGAGAAGATATCCCTCAAGTCCTCAAGTTTTTGAAGTGCATGTTCAGCATCTGCAAGGCCCTTAGTTCAGTCCTTGACTTGCCTCTCTCTGCGCCCCCCCCCACACACCCCCAGTACAATCCTGAGTGCTAACAGGTTAGTGCATGCCCAGGGGCCAGGAGCAAACCCAAGATTTTCAGCACTGTTAGGAAACATAGAATTATAGTGGTCCTAGTCATGAATACCCACAAAAACAGAATTGTGACCCAGGTAAGGTCAATATTTTTAGAAATGAAAGTAGATTGAAAGAAAAAAACACAGTTATAGTAAGACAATAATAGATTAACACTGCTCGCTGAAGAATAGGCAGGATAATTAGACACAAACAATAACATTATGAAGAAACACATATTCTGAAGAACCAAGATCTAAGAGACATTTGTGTGACAACCTTAAAAGAAAACAGAATGTGTGTTTTTATTTTTCAAAAGTCTGATTAACATACATCAGGGCAAGCTGTATCTCAGGCAATAAGCCTCAAGGGCACAGAAAGATAGTATAGGAGGGAAAGCACTTGCCTTGCATGCAGCTGATTCTGGGCGGACCCCCAGTACAGTCATTGTGCCCGTCTATATTGGGTCTTTGCAGTGCACTGTCTTGCAAATGTATAAAACATTCCACATTCATAGCAATTTGCTAAATATTTCCACAGAATATATCTCTCTTTTCCCTCAAGTTTTTGACAGATTTTTCTGTGCTCCAACTGTAATTGTCACCACAGGTAGTTACAAGGCCTTGTATTTGTCACTGACATCCAGTTGCTCATCGATTTGTTGGAGCGGGCACCAGTAACGTCTCTCATTTTGAGACTTATTGTTACTGTTTTTGGCATATCCAATATGCCACGGGGAGCTTTTCAGGCTCTGCTGTGCGGGCGTGATACTCTTGGTAGCTTTCGGGCTCTCCGAGAGGGGCGGAGGAATCGAACACTGGTCGGCCGCGTGAAAGGCGAATGCCCTATCGCTGTGCTATCGTTCCAGCCCAAAGCCTTGTATTTACTGCTGCTTATTTTTGACAAAGACCCCTGGGTCAAAGACTGTATAGAGCACAGAGAACAAGAAATGATTGATTTCAGGTAAAACAATACATGCATGACAGGTCGGAATTTCCAGGGAAATGCCAAAGAGTACAGATAATGACTGCTGAAAGGAGCCTTTTCAGGACCTCCAAATTCTCCTTAACCGCCCTCCTCCCCCAAGGAATGTTCTGTTAGGTTACTGTTTACTATAATGACTGTCCCTACAGGAACCAAGATGGTCCCTAAAAAGAGGAAGCTATAGAAACAAACATATTGGGGAATTTTCTTTAGTAACAGGATGATCTTAAATATGAGAAGTAAAGATAAGTAGAAATTCTTTTTTTTTCTTTTTCTGACTTGTTTATTTTTTTCCAGACATAAAACATTTCTATTTTATTTCTGTCCTTGTATATTGTTTTCTTTTTTAAAAAATTTTATTTAATCACTGTGAGATAGTTACAAGCTTTCATGTTTGGGTTACAATTACACAATGATCAAACACCCACCCCTCCACCAGTGCACATTCTCCACCATCAATACCCCTGGTATACTCCCCCTTTCCCACCCTACCCTGCCTCCATGGCAGACAATATTCCCCATACTCTCTACTTTTGGGAATTATGGCTTGCAACACTGAGAGGTCATGACGTTTGGTCCATTATCCACTTTCAGCACGCATCTCCCATCCCGAATGATTCCACAGAGACTGGCACACATTCAAAAGAACAAAAGCAACCAATGCTGGAGTGGATTTGGAGAATATGGGATGCTCTTTCACTGTTGGTGGGAATGCCGACTGGTCCAGCCTTTCTGGAAAACAATATGGACAGTTCTTCAAAAACTAGAAATTGAGCTTCCATATGACCCCGCAATACCACTTCTGGGAATATATCCCAAGGATGCAAAAAAGCACAGTAGAAATGACATCTGTACCTGTATGTTCATTGCAGCACTATTCACAATAGCCAAAATCTGGAAACAACCCTAGTGTCCTAAAACGAATGACTGGTTAAAGAAACTTTGGTCAACATCTACACAATGGAATACTATATAGCTGTTAGGAGAGATGAAGTCATGAAATTTGCTTATAAATGGATAGAAATGGAGAGTATCATACTAAGTGAAATCAGTCAGAAGGAGAGGGACAGACATAGAAGAACTGCACTCATTTGTGGAGTATAGAATAACATCACATGAGACTGACACCCAAGGACAGTAGATACAAGAGCCAGGGGGATTGCCCCATAGCTGGAAGACTGCTTCATGAGCGGAGGAGAGAAGGCAGATGGAAGTAGAAATTCTTTAGGAGTGAATAGGCAGGAAAAAAATAATCTTTTCAGAGTCAATGTATGTATCTCAGAGTCTGAGTCTGCATCTCACTCAGAGTTTAGAGGGGAATCACCCGTTAGTAGCTGACAGAAACTCAAGTTGGCGTGAAGAAAAGAGTATAGCAGGAGACAGAGCCACACTACTGAATGTAGTTAAATATCTTAGAATTAATCTAAGTACAAGAGGTGAGGCTTGGGTATCTCTAAAACACTGTAATTGAGGAATAACTGAGGTTATATATTCATTTTGGTAGTGTATCAGGCTGGACTGGAGGGATAGCACAGCGGGCAGGGCATTTGCCTTGCACGAGGTAGACCGGGTTCAATTCCTCCATCCCTTTCGGAGAGCCCGGCAAGCTACCGAGAGTATCCCGCCACATGGCAAAGCCTGGAAAGCTCCCCATGGCCTATTCGATATGCCAAAAACAGTAACAATAAACACAATGGAGATGTTACTGGTACCTGCTCGAGCAAATAGATGAACAACGGGATGACAGTGGTATGGTGCTACAGTGTTACAGTGTCTTAGGCTGACTTGTACAGAATAGCCAGATTTTGCCAATGAATTATGATTGTCTTCAACATTAGTTTAGTGGGAATAGAGATGAAAGGAAGTTATTGAATTCAAGTCTATATCATAAGTCTATAAGGGAGAGAGAATCTAAGAAGAGGTGAGAAATACAGAGAGATAGAGACAGATAAAGAGTTGGGGATTATCCTGTTTTGATTCAGAACCCTATGGGCAGTATTTATCAAAGAAGGAGTAAGCAAATTTAGAATTTCTCAATAGCCAGTATCTTTACAATTATAATATCTCCTTCCATTCTTCTTTGCAGCAGATATTTTGGGGATATGAAACATAATATGAATGTTTTGGGTCTCAGTAAATAATGTTAATGAACATTTTGTGTGAAATATCATAATTTTTAGAAGTCATATAAAAGAAATGCAAACATGAGCCTTACCTGCTGTAGTATTTCTCCTGCTCCAGTTTTAGTTGACCATTTTTAATCAATAATGTTAAGTAGGAGAATAGTGTACTGGGATAACAAGTTCACAGACTGTAGTATGTGGGAAGATGAATTTTCTGAAGAAATAGGAAGAAAGATTCTCTGAATACAGCATTGATAATTATGGATTATTACAGGTGAAGCTCTTTTAAAATATTTCTTTCATTGACCAAATGACTAGTTGGTTTGAATTGAATATAATTAAATGGAATAATCAATGTTCTTGTAGGACCCAGACCTAAAAAGAACATATCCAAAGCTTTATAGATAAGTAAAATATGAAATGTATATTTCTCTGAACTTTCAACTGAAATAGTATCCCATTCTTCTCAAAGAGTATAGAAAAAAGAGCTATGAAGATTGAATATATTTTTGTTCAGATATTTATAGTTTAATTTTAGATATAACTCATAAGTAAATTATTTAACCTCAGAAATTTTAATTAAAAATTATGTAATCATAAAAGTTAACTTAGAAAAGACGATATGAGAAAAGATGTAATGTTTTGCCACAAGGTGTTTGACCAACCAGTTGAACAAAATATACTTAAAAATCTTGTTTTCAGTAATAGAATGATTTATCAAGTGTCCTAGTCTTAGGAAAACTTAACTTTCACATTTTATTACAACCTGTAAATTAATTTGCAACCAAATAAGGATGTAACCCTCCCCCCCATCCTGCCACATCTGTTTCCTTTACAAAGCTCTCAATTTTACCACAAAACTAGGTAGTAATTTATAGGAAGTCAATTTAACTTCTTTTCTTAGAAACAAGAAGTTTCAAATTTCAAGGGTATTTTTAGGGGTGCTAAAAGTTTGTAATTTCATTCAAGGCTCAACCAAAAGAATGACTTAATTTAGTTCATTATAACTATAATTTATATAAGAAATCCCTAATACAAAACATATGTCAAGACACATGTCACAAGAGAATTAATTTTAAATAAGATAAAAATTAGACTGGTAGTAAGAAGCAAATTAATTAAATGTACCTTAAGTTCTAGTGAAGTATCAAATTGGTTTTTTTTTTAAATATATCTTCGTATCCAGGAGTAAGCCCCAAGCACCACCATGTGTAACTCAGAAACCAACATACTCAGAGAATAGCAAGTGGTCTTGGATTGATTGCAACATTCTACTAGGATCTTGCATTAACTTTGTGTGGATTGTGATTGTGAAATCAGTGATTCTTGTCACACTTTTATGTGAGCTGATAAATTCTGACAATTCTCTTTCAATGAATCCACTTTACTGTGAACACCATTTACTGTCATCACTGTCATCACTGTCATCACTGTCATCCTGTTGATCATCGATTTGCTCGAGTGGGCCAAGTAAATCTCCATTCATCCTAGCTCTGAGATTTTAGCAACTTCTCTTTACTCGCCCTTCTCAACGGTGCCGCATTAGAGGCTCTTCAGGGACAGGGGAATGAGATCCATCATTTTTACAGTATTTAGCACATGAATACACCACGGGGAGCTTGCCAGGCAGTAAGCTCTCTGTAGCTTGCCAGGTTCTCCAAGAGGGAGAATTAGGTTATCAGATGTAATGTGGCCGCATCATGGCCACCTGCTTCTGGGAGCTTGGTTGGTTTTATAGTCTCTGGATGTTGATGGGATTACACAGCTCCAGGAGCAGTTCTGGGTGTGACCCTAGATTCTTCACTTTATGAACAAAAATCCTTATATAATAGTTCGGATTAGCTATAACTTTTTAAAAGAAAATTCAGGGTTGTTTTGGAGAAGGAGAGTACAAGTAATGATGGGAACTTATTTTAGGCTTTAACACTAATATAATTTATGATCAAGTACAATTACACCACTCAGAGTCTAGCAGAGTGTCTATTTCTTAGTTTCAATTGTACCCAATTGATTTATGTAAATAAGCACATTTATTTAGATAAAGGGAATTCTTTCAGTTTTTCACCATGAAGAAGGATACTGGCTGTGGGCTTGTTAAAGATGGTCATTATTAGGAGACCATAAGAGGTGCTGGAGGTTGAATCCAAATCAGCCCCATACAAAAGCAAGTATCCTACCCATTATACTATTGCTCCAGCCACAGATTTGTTGCTTTAAATATATATATATGTATATATACATATACATATATATATAATCCCAGAGTCTAAAATACTTCCAGGAAGATAACACATATTCAATAATTATTTATTAAATTAATGAATGTGTACAAAGAACAGTGACAAAATGAATAGATTGAGGGAGGTCATGTTAGAAAAGGAGTTCAGAGAGAACTTCTCTAAAATAATCCAGGTACTTTTCTCCTAAAACTCACAGTTCAGGCTAAAAATAAATCAGACCCTGCAGAAATTATGAAAAACCAAACCGTAAAGAAATGGGGTACAGTTGCCAAGTCCAAGATATGAGTCACAAAATCCTTAATATGAGGTTATTTTATTTTTGATTTTTTTGATTTTTTTGTTCACACCCGGTAAAGCTCAGGGATTACTCCTGGCTTTGCACTCAGGAATTACTCCTGGTGGTATTCAGGACCATACAGGATGTCAAGGGTCGAATCTGGGTTGGCCTCGTGCAAGGCAAAAGCCCTCGTGGCTAGACTATCTCCCCAGCTCCTCTAGGGTTATTTTATTATTTTATTTTTTAATTCTTTTATTGGAATGGAGTGATAGCACAGCGGTAGGGCATTCACCTTGCATGCGGCTGACCCAGGTTCAATTCCTCCGCCCCTATCAGTGAGCCCAGCAACTACTGAGAGTATTGCGCCCACATGGCAGAGCCTGGCAAGCTACCCGTGGCATATTCAATGCCAAAAAAGAAAAAAAAAACAGTAACAAAACAGATTTTGGTGCCTGCTTGAGCAAAATCGATGAGCAAAGGGATGACAGTGACAGTGATCAATACTTTTATTATTTTTTATTATTTATTAATTACAGTGTGTTCACCTTACACGCTGCCAACCTCTGTTCAATTCCTCCACCCCTCTCAGAGAGCCCGGCAAGCTACTGAGAGTATCGCACCTACATGGCAGAGCCTGGCAAGCTACCTGTGGTGTAATCGATCTGCCAAAAACAGTAACAATAAGTCTCACAATGAGAGATGTTACTGGTGCCCGCACAAGCAAATCAATGAGCAATGGGATGACAGTGACAGTGACAGTGATTAATTATTTTTATTATTTTCATTTAAAATTTTTAAAAAGTTATTATTCATTTATTTATTTTTAATTTATCAGTATCTGTAGGGCTAGAGCGAGAGCACAATGGGTAGGGCGTTTGCCTTGGACATGGCTGACCCGGGTTTGATTCCTCCACCCCTCTGGGAGTGCCCGGCAAGCTACCGAGAGTATCTCACCCACACAGCAGAGCCTGGCAAGCTACCCATTTCGTATTCAATATGCCCAAAACAGTAACAAGAAGTCTTGCTATGGAGATGTTACTGGTGCTCCCTTGAGCAAATTGATGAGCAATGGGATGACTGTGATACAGTGACAATGATACAGTGATACATCAGTATCTGTATTGCAAACCATAATGTCCAAAAGTAGAGAGAAGGCATGGGGGAAATTGTCTGCCATAGAGGCAGGGGGAGGGTGGGAACGTGGGGGGATACTGGGGACACTGGTGGTGGGAATTGTGCACTGGTGGAGGGATGGGTGTTTGATCAATGTAGGATTATAACTCAAACATGAAAACTTTTAATTGTGTCTCTGGGATTATTTTAAGAACTCTGCTCCACTTTGCTTTCACAACAGAATGTGAAACAGGAAATAAGCATCATTTAGGGCAATGACTTCTGAGAAGAAAGAAGACGTCACAATCTTAGTTGTTGCAATGATCAAAACAGAAGGTTTACACAGATCTTAGCGGAACTAATTTTGGCATACTACCCTAACGCATAATTTCCTTCATTTTTCTTCTTAAAAAGGGAAAATCAGTAAATTTTATCACAATATTCAAGTTTTAAAACCTATTGAAGGAGAGTTTACATAACGGTTTCAAAACAGCCATTGAGAGATCTTCAATTTAAACTTCTATAAGTTGTCCTTAATTAATACTTTTAAGGGAAAAATGATCATAAAGCAATAAATTGTAGGGGCTGAAAGATAGTACAGTGGGCAGGTTGCTTGTCTTGCTGAAGGTGACTTAGGTTCAATCTCAGTTCTTCATATGGTCCCCTAAACACTGCCAGGATTTATTCCTGAGCACAGAGCTACAGAGCTAGAAGTAAGCCCTGAGCACTGCTTGGTACCACTCCCAATGAAAAAATACATAAAATAGATATAAAAAGTAATATATTTTATTTGAAATGATGCGATAGCACAGCACGTAGTGTGTTTGCCTTGCACGTGGCCGACCTGGGTTCAATTCCTCTGTCTCTCCTGGAGAGCCTGGCAAGCTACCGAGAGTATCCTGCCCACACAGCAGAGCCTGGCAATCTACCTGTGGCGTATTCGATCTGCCAAAAACAGTAACAAGTCTCACAATGGAGACGTTTACTGGTGCCCACTTGAGCAAGTCGATGAACAATGATACGACAGTGCTGCAGTGCAATATATTTTATTTATAGCATATACTTTTATATAATGCAGAGATAATTTCCTTACTGATTTTGAAGAACTGGATATAGTACAATGGAATTACTCCTAGCAATAGTCATATATGTTTATTATTATATTTTTTTTCCTGAAAATAAAGTGATTGGACCACACCTGGCGGTTTTTGGGAGCTACACCTGGCTCAGTGCTTGAGGTGTCAGGGATTGAACCTAGGCCTCCTACATGCAAAGCACATACTCCAACCCTTTGTGGTATCTCTACAGCCCCAAATGGCTATTATTTATAGTCCCAACCTTGAAATATTTAGTCGTCTCCTGTAATATTCCCTAAGAGGAAGATATATAAATTTTAAAAATCTTGAACAGAATTTTATTCCATTTTAAAATTATCTTGATAATTTTCATTTTAGGGTGGGAAAAGTAATCTTAAAAATTAAATTTGAAAAGGCTACTTGGGGCCCAGGGTATGACTCAATCATAGAACACTTGCCTTGCACGCAGGAGACCTGGTTCATCCCTGTCACCACAAAAACTATCCAATGAAAAGACTGTTTATTATCTCTGCATGGCAGACTCAGGGGTGATGGTAGATATCGCTAAATAGTAAGTAGCAGTCCTGAGTGGAAGATCAGTGTGATGTCAGCAAATATCAAGTCAACATAGGTTGATGCTAAAGAATTAGATAATCTAACAAACGCCAAAGAGTCAGTCAATGAAAAACGCTGCTTGATTGCTCTGTGTTCCAATTTACTGCCAAGGATCTTTGCATTTATTTCTTAGCGATTACAGTTAAATGACTGTCCTTTCAAGACCTGGAATAGTGTAGCTATTCAAATAGAAAATGCAATTCTGCCTTAGAGACTTCTTTTGTTGTATTCTAGCAAGAATCCATTCTGCATTCTGCTCTCACTGTGGACTTTCAGAGGTACTTGTGAACAGATGCTCTCTGGGAGTTTGGGGCCTTTACAAAGGTGCTTTCTTTGTAAAGAAAGAATCTTGGACTGTGAGAGAGTTGAGTTTATCTAGAGGAGGAAGCTCAGGACTCCCACTTGCCTTCCTTGTAAACATCTCCATCCCCTTCTGAATACCTTTGTCACACCTCTCCAGTTAATCACTAACCAAGCTCTTAGTAGTGACAAACTAACAGGCCGGAGGCTTATAGTTGTCTGCAATATGAAAATATCACACATTATTTTCTATTTGTTATGCTTTCTGTAATACTGTGTTGTACATTTTAAAACTTAGAGATAAGCTAAGGATAAACTGTCAAGGACCTTTGCATTTATTTCTTAGTGATCATAGTTCTTAAGTTATCATCCTTTCAAGACCCAGAATATTAGATATTAAATTATTGTTGAGTAAAGGAATGTATTTAGAGCAGCAGCTGTCTTAGGGAAATTAGTCTTTAATGCTTTGAACAGAATTATCCACGCTACCTCTATAAAATTTACTGATCAACAGAAAAGGTTCAGGTATGTGAAACAAATTGAAGAGGATTTTGCAACTCACTTAAGAAACTTTGGTCTTTCCTGTCCAATGTGAGAGTTGAATTTTTTTTTACATTAATAGATTTTCATTTGCAATTTTCTATATTGAACAATGTAGTCATTTAACTATTTTATTTATTATTGATATATCTTTCTGAGAATTTTCAAATACAAGTGTCCTTCCATTTAGAAATCACTGTTTGCATAGAGGGAAAAAAAGACCTTTAAATTAATAGTGTAGCTATTAAAATGCTTTTAAATATTTCGATGGTGCTGAAAAATAATTTCCTCATACATTTTGACCCTAAATAACAAGATAATCCTATGGATTTTCTAATATGTTTTAAATTTAATTTGAATTTAAAACATCATAATCGTAATAATTGAATTTTGATATTTAGGTCGAAATAAAAAATAGTTGTAACAAAAACTTATCCATATGCTATGAATTTTATTGACTTTATTATTTCTGTACTAACTTCTGAGAGAAAATTTGACCATGGGACTCTGGGACCTGGGAGCTTCCATATCTGAAATAGTAATAATTCTCCCTGAGCCACAGATGGAATTCTCTGGTACTTTTGTATCAGGTATGAGTCTTGGTAAGTAGACATTCTCTTCTCAAGGAGCTAGCATAAACTATGACTTGTTACTTATTCCATGTTTCATGTTCCTCCTCCCCTTTACTCTCCTACTTCATTGAACAAGGCCTTGGTCAATGTAGTGGCAAGAACTATCATTATTGTAGGAATGGGTTGGTTTAGTGATGTATTCACCATTATTTCTGTGAAAATTATACTGAAGTTGCTCCTATACATCACCTTACTCAGCTCATAGTGTCGTATCCTCCCTCCTTGAGTAACTTACTCAACTGTAGCCAAATAATGATTCTCTCCTGTTTCAGTGATTGAGGAGTGAGTCACGTGAAAAAACTCAGCTTCCAATTAATTAGGACCTTGGTAAGGTTTCATTTTTTAAATAAACTCTTTCCTTGGGCATAATAATCTCTTAATTTAACAAAATATCTTTCTTGGAGGAAGGTATTGATCTATGTATTATTAGCACTGCACTGTAGCACTGTCGTCCTGTTGTTCATCAATTTGCTTGAGTGGGCACCAGTAACATCTCCATTGTGAGACTTGTTGTTACTGTTTTTGGCATATTGAATACAACATGGGTAGCTTTATGATTTATTATTATATTATGTATAATATATAACATATTATATATTATGTGTTCTTGGTCTTGTAGTTAGCGAAGGACATGCGAGCGTTGCTTATACTTTTCCCGGCTTCTGCTGCACTGGCCAACACTGCTGTTCTTCTCTCTTTGAGGTCTTCTTTTATCGCATATCTGCACAGCTTTGTGAGCTCGGACGTTAGCTTGTGGTTGCCTGAGGCTCTTGCCAAACCATGTTGATGAATGAGCTCGAGAGTTTCCGAAGGCGTCTGTTTGTGGCTTTCTCACTCTCAAGTGAGAGTTGTCCTTCGCCAACGACAAGACCAAGATGACTGCCCTCCGACGTCCCGATGGATCTATCACATCCTCCAGAAAGGCAATGGAGAAAATTATTCAAGACTTCTACTCGGATCTCTTTGACAGCCATGTCTACCTGCCCACATACCAAATTCCGCAGGATGGATATGTCATTCCCAACATTCTCCCTTCTGAAATCCTACACGCCATTTCACTGGTAAAGACACAAACAGCACCTGGTCCGGACAAGGTCAGACCTGAACACCTGAAGAATCTGCCGCCAATATTCATCAATACACTGGCCTGACTCTTCACACGCTACCTGTCTGAATGCATTGTTCCGTCTCAGTGGAAAACCAGTAGGACCGTTCTGTTGTACAAGAAAGGAGACATCCACTACATCGGCAACTGTCGCCCAATCTGCCTGCTGTCTGTCGTCTACAAGTTGTTCACTCGTGTCATCCTGAATAGAATAGGCAGAACACTAGACGAAGGACAACTATGTGAGCAAGTTGGGTTCCAAAGGGGATTTAGCATGATAGACCATATCCACACAGTGACCAAAATCATTGAAGTTTCGTGTGAGTTCAAAATGCCGCTCTGTCTAACGTTCATCGACTTAAAGAAGGCCTTCAGTTCTGTTGAGACTGAGGCGGTCATCAAAGCCCTGGCCAAACAGGGCGTTCAAACTCAGTATATCAAAATCCTCCATGAGCTGTGTTGTGGATTCACCACCAGGATCTCATAATTCTACAAGGAAGTGATCATTGATGTAAAGAGAGGGGTGCAGCAGGGTGATAACATTTCACCGAAACTCTTCAGTGCCGCCCTTGAGAACATGATGCGACAACTGGAATGGGAAGGAATGGGAGTGAAGATAGACAGTCGGCAATTACACCACCTCTGTAAAAATCATGCAACCCAGAGATTCTTCTTGCAGCGATTTATTCAGAGACCTTCTCATGCATTGGGAAGGAGGGGAAACGGGAAAGAGGAGAAACGAGGAGGAGGAACGAGGGACGAACGAGGAGGAACCTCTAGCTAGGTGACTTCCCCCCTTATATACTTCTCGCTGCTTGTTTACGCCCAAATGTCTGCAGCTGATAGGCTAGTTATATCTCGTGGGCATGACAGGACATCCAGTTTCCTTATTAGGAGTTGTTTTTGAAGCACGGTGCAATTAACAAGAAACAGGTGTTGCTTATGAAAATAGAATGCTAGGCATAAAAGGTTCAATAACAATAGCAGAACACCTATCCTCTAGGACAGATACTTTTTCAGCAGGACCCATCAATGATGAAATCCCATGGTTGTGTTTCTCCTCTCCTTGTCCAACAAACATATGAGCATTCATAACATTAATCGTTTTGTATGGGCATAGCAAGAGATGCATTAAACTTTTAGAATTGCTCTCCTGGGGTCATCTCAGTCTCAGACTACAGTGCCCGGGCCAGATTAGTCTTTCCTATCCCTAGCAGGGTCCTAGTCTCGTCATTACTTTAAGATCATGACAGCACTTGTCCATGATCAGACTCTTAACTTATAGTTAAGAATGGGGCACTTTGGCCAGGACCATCTCGATGCCAGGGTAGCACATAACTTACTGCTTGCCCTGGGTCCGTCTCGTCCCCCATTGGGACCCTGCCTTTTAGAGGGCTAGGAACTGAGGGCAACCAAGTCTACAGTCAAGAATGCAGATGCCCAGGAATTAATAATATTCAAAGCCAATTAAATCCCAATTGCAAAGGCATATTAATAAATGTCTTTCTTTCTCCATACAAGAAGGACTTGCCCTGAAATAGACTATGCAAAGGACTCAAGGAGAAGAGAAAAACATTATTTACAAGTCAACAGAATACTAAGAAAGAAGCTACAAATAAACACAGAGGAATGGGAGCACTGTGATGGGACTAACCCAATAAACCTAAACTACCTGAAGCTATGTTATCCTACACACCTCCGCTTCACTGATGACATTGTTCTCATAACACCAAACATTAGCCAAGCGGCACAAATGCTGGCCGACTTCAACCACGAGTGTGGAAAGGTCGGATTGCAGCTGAATCTCAACAAGATGATGTTCATAAAAAACAAACTGGTCCCTGAAGCTCCATTTGCTCTCAATGGAACGAACATCTCCTAATGCAGCAGCTATGTGCACCTGGGTCGAGAAATCAACATGAGGAACGACTTGGTGCCAGAACTGCGCAGGAGGAAGAGAGCAGCGTGGAATGCATTCAAGAGCATCGAAGAGGTGGTTAAGAGAACAAAGAACCTCCGACTCTGGGCACATCTTTTCAATTCCACCATTCTTCCTGCACTAACATATGCCTCAGAGACCTGGGCCCTACACAAACAGGATGAGAATGCTATTAGGGTATCCCAAAGAGGAATCGAAAGAGCTATGCTGGGAATATCATGTCTCACTCAAGTGAGAGAAGGAATCCAGAGTTCCGACCTCCGTCAGCGGACAGTCAAGAATCAGGGATGCTGTCTCGTTTGCCAAGGCATCAAAAATCAGATGGGCCTGTCATGTAATGCGATTCAGAGACAACCGCTGGATTAGAGCTGTTACCGACTGGATTCCATGGGACGTCAGAAGACCTTCTGGCTGCCCACCAGCTAGATGGTCAGATTTCTTCGTCAAATCCCTGAATGAATGATTTGGGGCTTTTTCTGTTCCTGGAGCAAGCAGATATCATTGGGCTGCACTAGCTCGTGACAGGGACAAATGGAGATGTTACTGGCGCCCGCTCGAGCAAATCGAAGATCAACAGGACTACAAGTGATATTATGTGTTATAATATACATATGTATTAGGAAGCATAATTTATGTGGGGAGTGTGCAGTTGAAATGTGAGTCCTAACTCCATGCTTGAGTTTATACTGTGTCAAATGATCATGGCACCATTGATGTCATCACTGTATCTTCAGAAAGTCTTTTCAGCCTTCTCTCCAGCTAGCTATTTCCACTGGGGTCAGATAAGATATTCTGTAGCTCTATGAATGGTGAAATGAGTAGAAGCACCGCAGAGAAACGTCTAATCTATTCCCCAAAGGTGCAAGTATTTCCAGGAAGACAGAGCACTACCTTGGTTAAACTGAAAGGGATTTAGTCAACAGATCCTTATGAAGTAGCTGTCTGATCCGGCAGGGTTGGTATTTAGTAAAGGTTGTAGTAAATCGGGCTGAATAACGGGGTAATATTACTGAGTACCTATGAAGTACCCATTCTTGTTGTTTTCAACAATTTCCAGGGGCCAAATTAATAATTTTTAGAACGGCTTTGGGAAGTAGGAAGCCTGATAGTCACAGGATCAGTCATTTTGTTGATTTTTAATTTTGGTTTTGGGGAGGTATATTATTGGCCACTTTTTGATCACAATTGTGATCAGGGTTTACTCCTGCCTATGTGCTGGGGTCACTGCTGGTGGGTTCAGGAGACTATATGGGGTATCGAACTTCCATCCCAGCTGCACTCAAGGCAAATCATTATCCTCTCTCTCCTATCTCCACTATCCTACCTCTCCAGCCCCCAAATTAGCCACTTTATCTATTGGCTGGAGCAATAGCACAGTGGGTAGGGCGTTTGTCTTGCACTTGGCCGACCTGGGTTTGATTCCTCCTTCCTTCTTGGGCCTAGCAAGTTAACTAGAGTATCCCGCTCGCACGGCAGAGCATGGCAAGCTACCTGTGGCATATTTGATATGCCCAAAATAGTAACAACAAGTCTCACAATGGAGATGTTACTGGTGCCTGCTCGAGCAAATCGATAAACAATGGGATGCCAGTGCTACAGTGCTCCTATGTCTACTATCCTATCTCTCCAGCCCCCAAATTAGCCACTTTGTCTACCTGATTGTTGAGAGTTTCACCAGGGAAGTGGCAAGCTAAATAATGTTGCTATGATGGTAATGGAAATGGTCAAATATGGGACCATGAAGTCACTACTAAATTCAAATGGTGATTGTTACAGACATACTTATTGAGCCCTACCAGCTCTGCTGCACACCTTCTGTACCTTAGTCCTTGCACTGGGAGACAGACTCAAGGGTACAACGTTGCCTGGTGACCACACAGGGCTGACAGGACAGGAGATAAGTAGGAGTCATAGCCATTGGCAAAACAGGGCTCTGGGCTTAAGGCACTTACCTTGAGTATGGCCATCTCAGTTATGTTCCTGGCACTGTACACTTAGGCCTTGTACTAAGCAGTAGAGTCCCTGGGCCTCCTGAGCACTTTTATGGTGACACCCACTCTTTCATGCCCCCTACCCAGAGCAATTCCCATCCCTCTGATTTCATGGGTTTATGAAAGGACATTTAAAAAGAATCAGACATAAAGTAAATCCAATAGATGGTGCACAGTTGAAATATCATGTGTTATCTAAGTCACAGGAAATAAGAAAACAAACATTTCCTCTGAGGTTTTCACCTTTAGATGAAACTGCCAACCTTGTATGTTCACTGGCTGACCATTTGAAAGAAATTTCTGATTAGCAACAGATTTATAATTCTGTCTTGATACTTAAGAAAGCAAAGCGCACACATACACACACATACACACGTGCACACACACGCACACACGTACATACACACACGCACACACATACTCCCAAACACAGCTCTACTGAAGATGGAATATGAAGAAAGATATATGACACTGAAGATACCGTCAAAAATGAGAAGTTCTGGACAAACGTCCCAACTGAAATGTCAAGGTATAGAATTCCCTCTTCTTTGTCAGTTGGTAAAAACTAGTGGGGTTTGCACTTAGCATGGATTAATAATATATTCGATATTAATATGAAATATATTCTCAAATATTTTATTCTTGGACTGCTCAAAATTTTTGGTGCTTTCCTTTCTTTTGTCTCTGTCGCTTTGTTTGTCTCACTCAGTTACCAATGGGATCAACAGTCATTTGATTTGAAAGTTGCACTTTACCCAGTGTTGGAGAGTTAGTTCAATGGGGGAAGTGCATACTTTGTATGTGTGAGGCCTGGGTACAATGTCTGACACTGTATGATCCCCTGAGCACTTCCAGGAACAAGTAACCCCAAAGCCAGAAGTAGTCTGAATATTGTCAGGAATAACCCCACCTCCCAAAGGGAAAACAAGCCAACCACTCTAAAAATAATCTTTTTTTAAAAAAAAAAGTCTTTCTGTTAGTTTATGTTTGTTTGGTTTTGAGCGACATTATCATACTCAAGGCTAAGCAGTATTCAAGGCTTCAGGCATCACTCCTGGTGGTACTCAAGGACTATGTGCAGTGCTGGGCCTTGAACCCAGCTCTGAGGCATACAGTGCAAGTGTCCCCCCATGCTGTGATCTCTCCAACTCTCCCACATCATGTCTTAATGGAATTCTCAGGAAAGATTCACCTAAGAACAAAATTGAGAAGTTAGGAAATGAGTATTTATTACCAGAAATCTACCATTTTTTCATTTCTAAGAATAAAATTATTTTAATGGTAGTTAAATTTATATAAATGCTTATATTTAAGAAATTACAAGTTAATATTTATATATACATTTCAGAATAATAATCCCAATGTAATTACTAAGCTACTGATTTTGAGAACAGTTAAAAGTTGTTGTTTGGGTGCAAATCCTTTGGTACAATCAAATGACTGTATTTTTAAAATCATTTCCAACAGTTTCTCCAGGTGATTAAGACACTAACTTGATACTTTGCAAGCTTCATTTGTTTTACTTTGCTTTAGACTTTAACTACTACTTATTTTTTTTTATTTATTATATAAACATACGTGTAAGTATACAATTTTTAGCAATGCATTTTTTAAATCAGTTTGTCCAAAGTCTTAAGATATGCTTTTTGCCAAATTAAAAAAAGATATTTTGGAAACTAGAGATATTTATCCGAAAGACCACAAGTGACTCCTTATGAAACTTTTTCACACTCAGTTTGTAGACGACACTCAGAAAACCAAATGTGTTTGAGCAGAAAAGTTGCTCAGAAAATTGTAACTCCAACACACTAAGTGACATGTTCATATTCATGTCATCTATCCTTTGACAAGAGTAAACTGAAGACAGTACGTTTAAGTGATTGACAATTTATACTGTAAATTTAATTTGTAAAACATCTATTGAGGTTTCACTTAACCACTTTATTTTTCCCTTATCTTGACACTAATGATGACAAAGTGATTTTTTTCTTTGTATTTCCCCACTTTTCTCTAGTGGTTTAAAAATAAAAAATATTACTAATAAAATGACTTGAAACCTTAAAGTGTTCTTGCAGATTTTTATTCTTATATAATATTCCATTGAGCTTGCACTAATTATATTTTACTTTTCAGTATTTGTTGATTGATTCATTTTGGCCATTGAATCAAGGCATTAAACCAAGGCTTTAGTGCATGCTCTTCCCCTTGAAACACATCCTTAAAATTGCTGGAATAGAAACAAGAAAGTTCAGGGGTTCAGGCTCCTGCCTTGTTCTTTCCAGCACAACCTTGCAGGCCTCGAGTTCCCCCAGCATGGCCAGATGTGGCTCTGGACACGCCTCTTCTGGGTGTGCACTGCAGGGTCTGAGCCACACAGCCTTCCCGACTTTCACATGGAACCCAGGCCTGGTGCCCAAGAATCCTCCCCGGCTTCCAGAAGACCACTTGGAGTCTCTCCCTCAAGATTGTCACTGTCACTGTCACTGTCACTGTCATCCTGTTGTTCATCGATTTGCAGAGCAGGCACCAGTAGTGTCTCCATTGTGAAGGTCATTTAATGGTGATTATGAGAAATAATTGGGCAAAAATAATTGAATTTAAGCATTCACAGCTTTTCTTATTTTTTCTTAATAATTATTTGTATAAGATTGCTTGTTTCATTTAATTTTTAAAATGACATTTATTACAACAGAGTTTACTCTCAAAATTTATTTCTTACTAACATGACAAGAGTCTAAAATCATCTGAGAAATGAGAAGTTACATTAATTAAAATCTAATCATCTCATGATGCTTACTTATCATTCTTATTCTTGCTTTCAGCTTATAGTATATCAGTGCAATGATAATTTAAAAAGCTGTCTACTATTTCTCCAAAATACTGTCAACCTATGCCTTTTCATCCTCATTCTGAAGGGGTTTGGCAACTTTCTAATATGTTCATCTATTCAGTAGAAACTGGTTGGCCAATAAATCAATTTCTACCCAGTCTATGTTGTCTTTAATAAGATTGAGAAGTAGATTATATGCTTGAAGAATCATGGGAGTCTTCCAAATCTCATCTTAAGTACATCTTTGGGATGATCATTAGTTATCACTACTACACTCGGCAGAGTAATTGTATGCAATTCAAGACAGCAGCCACTGTTAAAAAGGAACAAACACAATCACTTCTCAGTCTCTATATTGCAGACTATAATTCCCAAAAGGAGAGAGAGAGAAACAGAGACAGAGAGACACAAAGAGAGAAAGAGACAGAGACAGACAGAGGAGAGGGAAAGAAAAGAAATGTGCCTGCCATAGAGAGGTGAGGGGTGGTGGGAGGGAAACTGGGAACACTGGTGGTGGGAAATGTACAATGGGGGACGGGTGAAGGAAAATTGTGTGACTGAAAACAGCTTTGTAACTGTGTATTTCATGGTGAATCAATCAAAAAGCGAATATGAAATAGATAGTATTGAACTTAAAAAAAAAGAGCTTAGCATTTAATGAGAAGCTGAAACATAAGTATCGCATGGTTAAGGAAAGATATTAGGATATACTAGATTAAAATAACAGGTACTAGGAATCTTAGCTCTAATTCATATTGCATTCGTAGAAAATAAGTAATGTGCCAAAATTATATTAAGGGAAATGATTAATTAAAACACATTTATTTAAGCTACCATAAATATGTGTTCATCTGTAAGTACACATGCACAGTATATGTATAGGTTGTATGTGTATCTGGAGAGTTATTAGGAATATATTAAAGTTTTATATTTTCATATTGATTACTAGTATCAAATATTAACAATTTCTTAGTATCATTATTGTCTGTATCATAGCTTCTGACCAGTAGAGTATTATAACATCAAAGAAAATAAATGTCCATGTACCTAAGCTTTATGTTTTTGATTGATGAACACCTTAGGAAACAAAAATTGTATTATGTATGTATGATCATATTGTTGTACTCATTGCCAATTCATGAAAATGTACATTTCTTCTAATTTACATGTTCAATCTCTCAGATTCTTCTGCAATATTGCTCTGGTATAAAATATTACTGGGAATATCTGGAACAGTAAATGGCATTCTGGTTTTGATTTTGATCTCCCTGGTCATATTAGGTAAGTTAGTAGATCTTATAGCTTAGTCCTCCCTCTCGGAGAACCTGGCAAGCTACTGATAGTTTCCTGTCTGCATGGGAGAGCCTGGCAAGCTCCCCGTGGTGTATTCATATGCCCAAACCAGTAACAAGATGGCTCTCATTCCCCTGACACTGAAAGAGCCTCCAATGTGGCACCATTGGGAAGGACAAGTAAAGAGAGGTTTCTAAAAACTCAGGGCTAAGGTGAATGGAGACATTACTGAGACCACTTGAGAAAATCGATCATCGATGATGATGATAATGATGAGTAGATCTTAATTAAAATATTTTAAATAGTCAATATTTTCTCATAACTATTTTAAAATTCATTAGTATCCACTGTTTTAAAAATGTTTAGTTAGGAGCACTTTATTATGTAAAGCACTCTATTATGTGTAAAGTGATATACTCCACAGTTAATATAAAGTCAAATAATTTAAGCTTTTTGACAAGTAGCCGAAAGGGCAAAAATGAGAATATGTGAGATGGGCGTTTGGAAACATAGCACTGCACTGTAGCACTGTCATCCTGTTTTTCATCGATTTGCTCAAGTAGGCAACAGTAACGTCTCCATTGTGAAACTTGTTGTTACTGTTTTTGGCATATCAAATACTCCACGGGTAGTTTGCCTCGTGATATTCTCGGTAGCTTGCCGGGTTCTCGGAGAGGTATGGAGGAATCGAACCTGGGTCGGCCACGTGCAAGGCAAACACACTACCTCTGTGCTATGGCTCCAATCCTTTGGATACATACCTTTGGGATTTTGTTTGTTTGTTTGTTTCTCTTTTTTTTAAATTTTATTGAATCACCGTGAAATTTAGATACTGATGATTATGTTTAGTAAGACAAATATTCGCCTAGTGTCATTGAGATAGTACAGAGGTTAAGGTGCATGCCTTGCATGCGGCCAACCTGATTTGTTCCTACCCTCATGTTCTCTCTAGCATTATTGAGTGTAACCATCACTGGGAGACCCAAAAGCACCATGGAGGGCCCTGAACACTTGTGGCCCAGGTAATCCCTTATATCACAAGGCCAGAGCCACATCACAATTTCGAGTCCTCACTTTGAACCTGTGTCAGGTTGGGCCCATGAGGGGTAGCACTAAACCTCTGAGAATGACTTAGGAGACTCCACCCCGCAAAAACCATTTACTATGCAACTGCTTTGCCCTCATATTGCTAAAAGTTACTCAATAAAAAGTGAAATAGTCATGAATTCTCATATGCTGGCAGAAAAAAAAACATTAAAAATAATGATGGTAAAATAGGTTTACCACATTCTACTATAAGCATTGTAAGTTTTAACAAAACATTGAGAAAACAATGCAAAGCCTTTTATGTCTTGCAGTAGGAACTTTGCTTTATTTCTAGCCATATCATCAATTTTTAAGCAATGCCTAGTACAATAAGCTTCTCAACAAATATATGTCTTAGGCATGAATGAGTTGTGAAATATTTAGAATTATTTTTCATTTAAGTAGACAGAAAAATTAATGTTCTACCCCTTTCAGTTTTTTCTTGTCCCACTCATCAATATCTGAGCAAAATATTTGTCTCAGATATTGCACAGAGAGATTTAGTCAAACTGAAAGTAACCCTGTTTTTAAGTTTCTCAGGGAATATTGCTAAATTGCCAAAAAAGATCATAAGTCAAATGTTACCCAGCATGAGGAAATTGGAAACCTGAGAATGGATAATGACATAAGAGGCAATAGAAGGCACCAGAACTCAGCCTCCTGTGTCTCAGGAGCTACAGAACATACAGGTACTTCTTAAGACTTTGCATTATACTAGCTTTAATCTTTTGAACTTCAGTTAGAATGAGTGAATTATCCATTGTAATTTTAAGCTTCAAAATTATGATCTTTTAGAATGCTGGATGTTTGCTCTACCTTAATTTTTTTCCCTGGTCTACATTTTAACACTCTTGAAATTTCCACATTTGAAGAAGTTGATTTATATGACAAAGGTACACATCAATTATCTGTTATTTATCAGAGAATTTTACTATAATCCACAAGTTCTTAAAATCTCCTTTGTCACATAAAGTGCTATATGTTTTATGGTCTACATATTTACATTGTTTTCCTTTGCAAAAGTTACAGAAGTTGAAATTGCAAGTCACCTGAAACAGGGTCATGTTACCATGTAATTTACATACCAACTATTTCTCAGTATTATAACGAGATCTTTTCAAAGAACTGGTGGAGGGATGGGTACTTGATCATTGTATGATCTAAATGTAAGCACTAAAGTGTGTAACTGTATCTCATGGTTATTCATTAAAAAATAAAAAAAATAAAAAACAAGGTAAAAAAGTTTGGTAGGCAAGTATAAAATCATAGATATGCCATTATATAGGTATCAAATTCAGTGTGAATACTTTATATAAAACTACAAGTTATTTTTTGTTTATTTGTCTACTTTTTTTTCTTTATTGAAATTATACTATTCACAAGCTTAACTTAACCTTTTCAAATTAAATTCACAACTGACATCCAAATATGCAACCACAATGTCAATAAAATTGGAATTTCTTACTCAATAAGAAATTATTTCTCATTCTCCCATCAGCCATTCCCTAAATTGATTTCTAGTTATTCTGAACTTTTATGCAATCGGATCAGGCTTTTTCTCTCTTATTTCTTTTTCGTAATGTAACATTTTCAAATTTTCTCAAGATGTGCCATTTGTCAATACTCTATTTCCTATTATGATTAAATAGTATTCCTTTGTGTATACATATCACAACTTGTTGGTAGCACTGGCCAAGTAATATATGCACTGTAGCACTGTCATCCCATTGTTGGTCGATTTGCTCGAGCAAGTACTAGTAACGCCTCCATTGTGAGACTTCTTGTTACTGTTTTTGGCATATTGAATACAACACGGGTAGCTTGCCAGGCTGTGCCGTGGAGGTAGGATACTCTCGGTAGCTTGCAGGGCTCTTCAAAAGGGACGGACGAATCGAACCCAGGTCGGCTGCATGAAAGTCAAACGCCCTACCCGCTGTGCTATCGCTCCAGCCTAAGTAATATATAGACTCAAAAATTTTTTAAGTTAAATGGCCTTTTGTACAGAAATGATATAATGATCCCAAAACTTAAATGAAATTGCAAGTGATACTGAAAATCAAAACAAAACAAAACCAAAAAAAAAATGAAAAGAAAAACAAATATGGGAAATTTACATCTGACAATGTCAAAATAGTGTATAAAGCTATAATAATGAAAACAGAGTGGTACAGCATTAAAACGGTCAAATAAATGGAATGGAATTGGGGCTGGGGAATTAAACCCATACCCCCAGTTATTTAATTTTCTTTTTGTAATTTGAAAACAAAAATCCAAATCAGTGCTCAGGAGACCCTGTACCAGCTCTAGGTGATTTTCATCCAACAGGTTAGGCAGCTCAGTGAAAGAGTCAGAGGGATTCAGGGATACTGGGGATTTACCTGGGTCAACCACCAATGTGTGGGACCTCTTGGGCTGCATCTTGAAAAATGTTCTGGGGACAATGTGGTACCAGAGAATGAAGCCCTGGCACATGCAAGACCAGCATCTTAACCTCTTTGTTGTTTCCTCCCTGACAATTGAGATTTGACAAGTGCCAAAATAGAAAAATAATTTTAAACTATTTAAATTTGAAATAACTCTTTTAAACAATTGGAGCTGTAGCAACTGTATTCAACAATACAACAACCAAATATGAATTTCTCTCCAGATAGACAATTAAATCCAAAACAGATCAAAGTATTAAAAAATAAATTCTAAAGTATAAAATTATTATAATAAAGAATACATAATTTAGTGAAAGAAGGAATCCGGAGTTCCGACCTCCATCGACGATCAAGAATCAGGGATGCTGTCTTGTTTGCCAAGGCGTTGAAAATCAGATGGGCTGGACATGTAATGCGATTTAGAGACAACCGCTGGACTAGAGCTGTTACTGACTAGATTCCATAGGATGCCAAAAGAATGCATGGCTGCCCACTTACAAGATGGTCAGACTACTTCGTCAAGACCCTGAATGAACGATTTGAGGCTCTTTGTGTTCCTGGAGCAAGCAGACGCCATTGGGCTACACTAGCACATGACAGGACTACGTGACTGGTATCCGCTTGAGCAAATCAATGAACAAGGAGATAATAAGTGATACAAGTGATAATTTAGATCAGGCAATGGCTTATCAAAGCATAAATAAAATTAGATGAAATGAGATAAAATAAAAATCAGATGAAATAAACAACAAAATAAAAAATATATTTATTATAAGACTATCAAAAACTGAAAAGAATATATAGAATAGAAAATATTTTTAAATTTTATATCAAATAGATTTCTTAGTATTCAGAAGATACAAAGAAATCTTTTATTTTCAAAACAATAGGACAACTCAATTTTGAAAAATATTGGGGAAAGGGCATGAATAGACATTTCTCGATAGAAATCCTATGGAAGACAAACAAGCACATACATGAACACGTTCTTGACATGATTAGTCATTAAAGAACTGCGAAGTCAAAATCACAATGGGACACAACTTTGTACCCACTCAGGGCAACCAAAACCATAGGTATTTTTTGGAGGGTGTGAATGGAAAATTACAAATATGTTGCTGTTCAGAATTTAAACCGTACAAGCCAGTGTGAAACAATTTGGAAATTAATCAAAAATTTTATCGCTGGAAATCAATTCTTATGGCTAAGACAACAGAAAATATACACCCCCACAAAAAAATACACAAGAATATTTATAATGTAAGCATTTACAAAATCCTAAGAGTGGAAACAGTCCAAATCAAGAATGGTCATACTAAGCTTTCCTGAAAACAAAACATCATTTCTCACTTTTACTGAAGTGAAAAGTCCTAAATGTGACCTCTGATTTCAGAAGTTTTTAGAGGAAAATTAGAATGAGATGTTATATGCCACTATGGCAAGGGTTTGTAAGAGAAGATAAAGGGAAGGAGGAGAGATAAAATATCTATTTCTACTTTCAAGTACTATTCTTTTTTTTTTTAATTTATTTATTTTTAATTAGAGAATCACCGTGAGGGTACAGTTACAGATCTATACACTTTTGTGCTTATACTTCCCTCATACAAAGTTTGGGAACCCATCCCATCACCAGTGCCCATTCTCCACCACCCGTAAACCCAGTGTCCCTCCCACCCTCCCCAATCCCATCTCCCCCCCACCCCACCCTGCCACTGTGGCAAGGCATTCCCTTCTGTTTTCTCTCTCTAATTAGCTGTTGTGGTTTGCAATAAAGGTTTGCAATTAGTCTGAGCTTTCCATTATTGCTCTTATCAAAGATGATGTGAGATTAAGAGATTTAATTCACAAACCCTAGCTTCAATGTTGCAACATTGAGCGAACTCATGAGAATGGCAAAGAATCCAAAATGTTAAACAAATAATTGACTTCATGTGGAATGAATTCAACAATAATATTTTAGAATTTTCAACAGATACCTTAGTATACTTTTCTGTTAATATTTCCCTGCTTCAATTCATTTTAAGAAAATTTTCAACCTTCAAACACAGAATCTAAATGCAAAATCTCTTCCAGTAAAGACAGAAATTGATCAGCTTAAATTGGGGGAAAAGGTTGAGTTATCACTGACCTGGATCTAGTTGACTGTTTTCACATTGGCCCCACTCACTGTCTTCTTCCCTTCAGGGCAGGGACTTGGCAGCTATAGAAATTGGTATCCTTATCTCGTGAGAAAACTTACCAGGAACTTTGTATTTGGACCTTTTACTTCCTTTGGTAACTTTTAATCTAGATTTACTCATACAATGAACGGAGCTGTATTATTTTCAAAAATAATTTCATTGCTCTGGAATTATTTTTCACTCACTCTCTTGGCTGCCCACAGATGTACAAATGCACCTTCAAAGTCAACTCCCTCAATAATTAGAGGTATATTGAATCCAAATTATAAACAATGTATAGAATGAAAATTCTTCTAATCAGGAAAAATTAGCACATGGATCTATAAAATACACTCTTTAATAAAATTAATTCAATTGCATACTGCACTCCAAAAAAAAAAAAAAAGAATGGTCATGAAGAGCAAATTAACAAAATTTGCTACCTTCATGCAGTGAAATTTCATTGTCATAAAAAGAAATAAAATACTGATATATTCTTAATCTGGATAAGCCTTGAAGACATTATGCTAAGAAATTAAGCAGAAACCAAAAGTTGCATATCATTGCAATATGTGAAATGTTAATTAGAGTCAAATGCAAAGAAATAGAGAACTATTGGTTGCCAAGGCTGGTGCTGAGAAAAATGGGTAGGGTGTTACTTAATGTTTATGGGATTTTATTTAGTGGGTGATGAAGTAATTTTGAAATGAGAAATTATCATTTTATAAAACATTATAAATGTTTTAAATCATTTTTAAATGTTTTAAAATGAAAGTCATAAATGTTTTAAAATTGTTTTAAAAACCATGAAAGTTGCCATTAAAATATTTCTACTTTGGGGCTGGAGCGATAACACAGTGGGTAGGGCGTTTGCCTTGCACAAGCTTGACCCGGGTTCGATTCCCAGTATCCCTTATGGTCCCCTGAGCACCGCCAGGAGTGATTCCTGAGTGCAGAGCCAGGAATGACTCTTGTGCATCGCCGGGTGTGACCTCCCCCCCCAAAAAATTCTACTTTGTTTTTGAATCTGGTGGTGCTGATGTCTAAGTGTGCTTGGGTGCTTGCTCCCTGCACCATCAGTGCTCAGGGACTGCTGCCGGTGGGACTGGGGCAGTGTGGTGCTTCTAATGGAACCCAGAACTCCATCCCTACAAATAGCATTTTGT
Source organism: Sorex araneus (assembly GCF_027595985.1). Classification (NCBI taxonomy): domain Eukaryota; kingdom Metazoa; phylum Chordata; class Mammalia; order Eulipotyphla; family Soricidae; genus Sorex; species Sorex araneus. The sequence continues at coordinate 50,610,964 of NC_073311.1, forward strand.
TGTTGTGTTCTTGGACCACGAACCTGGCTGTGTTCAGAAATCACTCCTTGCTCTGTGCTCAGGGATCAATCCTGGTGGTCCTCTGGTTACCATAACTAGTGCCTGGGATCTAAGGAACAGCTGTAAGCAAGGTAAATTCTTTAGCACCCTGTATTCTTTCTCTAGCTCTGCTTAACATTTTTATTTATTTACTTATTTATTTATTGCTTTTTGGGTCACACCCAGCGGTGCTCAGGGTTTACCCCTGGCTCTGTACTCAGGAATCACTCCTGGAGGTGTTCAGGGGACCATATGGGATGCCAGGGATCGAACCCAGGTCAGCCGCGTGCAGGGCAAATGCCTTACCCGCTGTACGATCGCTTCAGCCCCTCTGCTTAACATTTTTAATGGCAAATCTTGTTGCATGAATTTTCCTCAGTACAAAAAAGAAAGATCATAACAGCCATAAGTTTGAGTGTTTACATTGACCAGCACTTGTCTTTGTACATAGTTGTCACTTTCCTTTTTTGTTGTCATTGTTAGGACAACAGTCAGAGATATTTTCAACAATGAAGATATTTTCATTAGCCTTCATAGATAGGACAATAGATATTTTCAATTTAATTTTAATTTAAAAAATCAATTGACTTGATTTTGTCTGCCCCACAGCTTGGAAACTGGCCTCCACATGCTGGGGGGAAAGGCAGCTGACATAGAGAAGGGAACGCCAAGTAGAGATGTTGGGAGGACCCATTCGGGTTGAAGGATGCGTGCCGAAAGTAGACAATAGATCGAAAGTAGACAATAGATCGAACATGATGGCCACTCAATATGTCTGTTGCAAACTACAACAAAAGGGAATGCCCTGCCACAGAGGCAGGGTGGGGTGGTGGGGAATGGGGCGGGGGTGGTGTTTGGGATACTGGGAACATTGGTGGAGGAGAATGGGCACTGGTGGAGGGATGGATAAATGATTACTGTATGACTGGAATGCTCACATGAATGTTCATAAGTTTGCAACTGTACCTCACGGTGATTCACTAATTTAAAAAAGAGAAAAATAAAATAAAAATAAAAAATCATGGGACTGGAGCGATAGCACAGCGGGTAGGGCATTTACCTTGCACATGGCCAACCCGGGTTTGATTCCCACCATCCCATATGGTCCCCTGAGCACCGCCATGAGTAATTCCTGAGTGCAGAGCCAGGAGTAACCCCTGTGCATTGCCAGGTGTGACCCAAAAAGCAAAAATAAATCAATAAATAATCAATTGACTTGAAATTGCAACTATAGAGAGTTGGGAATGAATTATTAATCTCAATATTATTAAATACAAAATGGAAATATTAAAGAGAGGTTTATAAGGAAACCTAAAATTTTATATGGAAAAGTTATAAGCAAATTGTAGAGATAATATTAAATCTACTGTCTCAATTACCTTTAAACTAGTTCCTGTCCTAGTTGGTCAATTTTAATGACTATTTCAAACCTTAATATGAAAAAACAATTCCAAAAATCTTTCTTTAGATTTATCTTATTAAGTTTTTTATATACTACGAACTCTCATTGTGTGTTGGACTTTTTGTTAGTCTTACAGGCTTTGTTAATGGTAATTTTTTTATAACTCTTCTCTTACTTATGGTAGACAATTATTGCTTTCAATTAGCAAAGATTTAAGTTAATTTTAATTTTCCCCTCATTTTTTTCCATAGAATTTTGCCCATCAGAATGGTTCAAATTTAAAAATAAATGTTATTGGTTTTCTGATGCTATGAAAACTGTGACAGTTATAGGTATTGCCTGGGAAGAAAATCTCATCTACTAGTGATACAGGACCAACTTTAAAAAACTAAAAGTGGTTTAGTTTGTGGCTATGACATTATATTCCTCACAGTTAATAATGGTTACCCTTTAAACTCATAATCTTCCTTCAAATTATAATTTATTTTGAGTACAGATTTTATTTTAGTACCTGTTAAATTTTGTGCTTGAAATCAGTGCTTTGCTTGACTCATGCTAATATTGTTTTGAATATTGTATTTAGTTCTCAAATAATGTTGTGCTTGCATTTCATGAATCATACATACAATATTGTATAACATGTTTATAGATCAGATGTGAATTTATTAGCTAGCACATTGGATCTTTATCTAAGGCTGAGGAGACAGCGCAAAGGGCTTTAACACTTTGATCCCCCACACTGAATGCTCCCTCAACCAATGCAGGGTTTATAGCCCTTATCTTGCACATGAACAATCTTGATTCTATCCCTGGCACTGCCTATTCTTTGGTGCCCTGAGGAGGAATGAAGCCTGAGCACAGAGCAAAGAGCAAGCCCTGGCAAGGTGTGTTTTTCTCCCCAAGTAGTGCTCATTTAAGAGTTTTTGTTGCCACTCCCCCCTAAAAAAAAAAAAACACAAAAACAAACCTGACTTCTTTCCCCAGTGATGCAAGATAGTTTCTACTGAACAAAATTTACTTACTCATGGAGGGGGGGAGAGAGAGAAGAAGAGAGAGAGAAGAGAGAGAGAGAGAAAATGCTGCTTAAGGGACAGCGCAAGCTGGAAAGAGTAAGCCAAAACTGTCATGTTATGCTTGAAATATTAAAACATTCTGCTTTTTAAATTACTCGTCATTCATTTCTTAGGAATTTATACAGAAATATCTAAAACAATCAAATTATGTGTGGATTGGACTTAACTTCACCTTCCTGAAGAAAAAATGGACCTGGGTAGATGTTTCTCTACTAGATGTAGTAGATGTTTCTCTACTAGATTCCAAGATGTAATCCTTTCTATAGTGAAAAGATAATTTTTTTTTACTGTAGAAAATATCTTCATAGGTAAAACACATCTGCATTCACCACATCAACTCTGAAATCACTATTTATATTAAGAAATGTGGAAATTACGTTCAAAACATGTGAAAATTAATGTTCACTAGAGAAATGATAGATATTATGACTTATTTTTTAAGAAAAAGAATTTAAAACAATAGTTGTACATCTGTTGTCTTGTTGTTCATTGATTTGTTCAAGCAGGCATCAGTAACGTCTCCATTGTGAGACTTGTTACTGTGACTAGAGCGATAGCACAGCGGGTAGGGCGTTTGCCTTGCACGTGACCAACCCAGGTTTGATTTCTCCATCCCTTTCAGAGAGCCCAGCAAGCTACAGGGAGTATCCTGCCCGCATGGCAGAGCCTGGCAAGCTACCCGAGGCATATTCGATATGCCAAAAACAGTAATAACAAGTTTTACATCTATTATTTAAAAATTATTTGCAAGGCCAGAGAGATAGTACAACATGTAAGATACTTGCCTCTCTTGTGAACAACCCAGGCTGAACCCCTGGCATCATATATGGTTCCCTGAGTACCAACCACCAGGAGTGATACCTGAGTACAGAGTCAGGAGTTTGCTCAGAGCATAATTGGGAATGACCCCGAAACAAAAACAAAAATGAAAAAAATTGCAAGAGCCCAAGAAACAATTTGAAGTTTATTTGAGAAGATGAATTAAACCAATGTGATTTTCTGTTTTCAAATTTCTCAATTTTTGTCTAATAAGTTTAAAAAAATATGAACTTTTGCATTGTATTACTATCAAAAGTAAAAGACAAATACATTCAAATGAGCAAAAGAGCAGTGGTAGGGGGTCTTTGCTATCTTGTAGTCGTGGGATACAGAACTTGGTATACCAAAAACATAGATATAAACACTATTGCATCCAAGTACAATTTTAAAAAATAAAATCAGACAAAATAATAATCCAAAGTGATCTCAGCAGCTGAATGGCTGCAGGAAACTATTGCCAGAGATATGTTGAAGTGTTTCTAAAAGAAAATTGAAATGTCAAGCAGGTATATTTCAAATATAAAAATTCAGTCCTTTGTTCCTTCCTGTGATTTGGAAGGCTTTATGGTTATGTGCTTCTTCCCCCTGATTCTTTCTTGGACTTTTCCCACAGTCCAGATGAGTTCTTATAGAGGTCAGAGAGATAGCATGGGTTTTAGGCGCTTCCCTTCAATGTAGCTGACCCTGTTTTGGTTCCTGACACTGCATAAGGTCTCTGATCACTGCCAGGAGTGACCTCAGAACACAGAACTTGAGGGTAGAACCCCAAACCCCAGAAAAAAATAGATAAAATGCTTAAAAGTTTGAACATACTGAACTAGAGAGACAGTACAGGGATCAGGGCTCTTGCCTTGCATGTGACAGTCTCGGTTTGAATCCCAGCCCTGCAAGGAACCAAACAAAAGAAATAAGTTCTCAGTAAGATAAGTGATAGAACAGCGGGTAGGCTGTTTGACTTGCACGTGGCCAACCTGGGTTCGATTCCCAGCATCCGATATGGTCCCCGAGCACAGCCAGGAGTAATTCCTGAGTGCTTGAGCCAGGAGTAACCTCTGTGCATTGCTAGGTGTGACCCAAAAAGCAAACAAAAAAAGATAAATCACTACTAATACAATATTTTCCATGTAAATTTATTTATATTTACCACACTGTTAGATATACAATTGATAATATAGTTTAAGACTTAATGGTTCAAAAATCTATTAGTCTGACTTCAGTGACACTGTCATGGGATAGATATGCTTACTGTCAGTGAACAGAGGGTAGGGCATTTGCCTGGCATGGGACCGACCCGGGTTCGATCCAGTCTCGCAATGGAGACATTACTGGTGCCCACTTGAGCAAACCGATGACAATGCTACAGTGTCATTGCACAAGTAGAGATAAGAAGGCAGGAAAGGTTAAGTGAGCTATGCAAATTTAAAAAAATAACAGATAATTTGTGTTCTAATACATATTCATGCATCCCTCAAGTATACTCAATGTTGCTGTTATTATAGAATCATTTTAATTCTAAATTTCATTTAATTATATTGAAAATAGAGGCTTAGAAAGTTTTGTTTTTAAAATAATATTCATTATATCACTGTCACTGTCATCCCATGGTTGTTGATTTGCTCGAGCGGGCACCAGTAACGTCTCTATTGTGAGTCTTGTAACTGTTTTTGACATATCGAATACTTATTAAGAAAGATAAATTACTATTTGATTCAGAGAATTGCAAGTAATACTAATAACCATAGTTTTAAATCTAATGAACCAAACGAAACAATGAAAGCCATGGGCACACATTTAGACTCAGTTCTGTCTGTCATTTGCAAACATATTCTTCCAAGAACAGAGAAAAAAAACCATAAAGTTACAAACATATTTTGTGTCAGAATTATTGAAAATGCTTTGAAATTTTGATCTAATTTTGATTTAGAAAAAAGTATTATCTCAAAACAAATGAGTGAATTTAGCAACAATTATTAACAATTTATTTATTATTCTTCTTCCTGCAGATTTTTCATAAAAGGCCCACCTACGAAAAACAGTTGTGCAGCTACTAAGGAAAATAAAATTTACTCGGAAAACTGCAGTCATATTTTCAAATGGATTTGTGAATTTTATAATTTTATGATAGTGCAATAATTAGTGAAGAAAATTTTCTTTCATATTATAACATTCATCATCAGATATTATAATATATTCATCTTATATTCATTTTCAGAATGTTAAGATGTAATTAAGCACCACATTTTCTTTTTAAATTTTTTCCTCAATCTACATTGTTCCTAATCTCACAGTTGCCTATTTACCAGTTAAAAATTATTTTTCCATGATTTTTGTTTGATTTTGGAGCCACACCTACTCCTTGCTCTGCACTCTGAGATATTCTGGATGGCACTTCAGGGACCTCGTGGTGAGCTGGAGATTGAACCTGGGTCACAAAGCATGAGTCTTACCAGCTGTATACTATTTCTCTCGCCCTAGTGCTATAAAGTTTTATATGATCGTATAATAACAAGCCTCATTCTCCTGTGTTCCTGGAGTGAGCAGATGACATTGGGCTACACTAGCATGTGACAGGGATGAATGGAGATGTTACTGATGCCCAATCAAGCAAATCGATGAGCAATGGGTTAACAGTGCTACAGTGCATATGATCATATAATTTATATAATGTGAACCTATATATCTACATTGAGGATTTTATTATTTTTAAATATTTATAGCAAATGTGATTAAAATATGTCGACTTTCATAATTTACTCCTTTAAATTCTTAGCAATATCCTGTGCAAACTCCACATTGTTCTAAGCATTGCATTATAGCATAGATTAATACATTTTTCATTCCCTTACTGTTGTGCATTAAATTTGTTTCCAAGCTTTTACTACCACATTATTGTCACTGTCATCCCGTTGCTCATAGATTTGTTCGAGAGGGCACCAGTAACGTCTCTCATGGAGAGACTTATTGTTACTGTTTTTGGCATATCCAATATGCACGGGTAGCTTGCCAGGCTCTGCCTCGTGGGCTCAGTACTCTCGGTAGCTTGCTGGGCTCTCCGAGAGGGGCGGAGGAATCAAACTCTGGTTGGCCGCGTGAAAGGCGAACGCCCAACCGCTATGCTATAGTGCATTGGACCACACTATACTGCAAGAAATATTGGAATATTTTATTTATAGTTGCATTTTTATAATATAAACAATCACATTGGAATTTCTTATAAAATGTGTTAATTGTGTGGTTTACTTTATATGCTAGGTGATAAGGTGACTACATTTATAGGAGAAAGAACTTGACATTTTCTTCTTAAATATGTTGAGAATTTTATGACTAAAACATAAGCATGAAAGGATGGCGCTTAGGGGACTTTTTTTTTTTTGGAAATGAGAAAAAGTGTTTTTTGTTTGCTTGTTTGTTTTTAATTGAATCACCATGTGGAAGATAACAATGCTTTCAGGCTTAAGTCTCAGTTACACAATGCTGAAACAACGATCCTTTCATCAGTGCACATATTCCACCACCAAAAAAACCCCAGTATACCTCCCATCCCCCCACCCCTCCCACACCCTTCCCCTCCCGCCTGTGTAACTGATAAATTTCACTTTACTTTCTCTTTACTTTGATTACATTTAATATTTCACCAAAAACCTCACTATTATTGTTAGGAGTTCCCCACTAGAGTCAGACCTGCTGTGAAGAGAAATGAGGTTTTGGATTTCTGTATTTTAGCAACCAAGTCCAGGGAAATTTCTTCCAGAAATTGTGCAAGCTTGTAACTCTCATCTGTAGTCCTCATAATATGGCGGTCGCCACACCCTCTCCCCCCCACCACCACCCCAGGCAAGGAAAAGAGAGAGGAAAACCTTTCCCCTCCTGGGCAGGCATGGGGCCGCAGCTTAGTTCTCTGTCTGGAGACATTTTGCAAGGAGCTGCCGGTATCAAAGTAGTTTAGCTGGCCTCTGGAGTCATGCTCGTGCAGCTGCGGTGTGGCCGTACACATGTGGCTCCCGGGATCACATCTCAGCGGAGAAGCACAAAAGTTTTTAAGTCTATAACTGTACCTCACGGTGAGTTATTACAATTTTTTTTAAATGTTAAAAATGTTGAGAATTAGATGCCAAATAATATGTTTTATTTAGATTTTTCTGAGTCATTTGATATTATTTAGATATTTTGGGGTCTATTTTCTATTCTACAATCTTTTGCTTAGGGTTGTTCTCTGCTGTCTTTGACTACTGTTGGATTTCCTGCTGACAAAGCTCTAAAACCATCTAGACCAGGTGAACTGTGAGAATGTGCCCAGGACATTTCCCAGATAGATTAACGGTTGTCAATTAATTAACAGTGGCTGAGTTTGGAACCTGGAATGTTGACAACAATGGAATCTAGACAAACAACTTATGGGCAATAGAGACAGAGTCTAGATAAATAATTTTGTCTCTGCTAACACCAGTCTTCCCATGGAATCATTGATCTAATCTTTTATCCCACACTTCCCACCTGCCCTCGTTCTTATACGTACTGCATTCCGTTTGCGCCTATATAATCACTGGTGGCCCTGAATTAAATTGTCTACAGTGTCATCAGATTGTATGCACATCTGTTGCATCTATCGACCATCAGTCATCGAGTGCATCAGAATCGGCTCTGTGTACCCTGGTCACCAGATGCTGCCAGACAGTATCAGACTCCCATATAAATCTTTTATTTCCTTCAAGATTTGCAAATTTTAAAACAATGTTATTTAGAAGCATTTGTCTCAGGACTGGGAAGGTTGCTTAAGGTTCAGCAAATGCTTAGCTATGCCAGGCCCTGAACTTGAGTCGTACCATGGCGAGCATTCAGATTGGCTATGGTGTTGGGTACGGTTCCAGTGGACCTTGAGTATGGGGGTTGTGATCCCAGCAGTGGCTCCTGAGACTAGCTGAGCTAAGTCCCAGTCCCTGCTCTGATGGTCCCTAGGCACCTCTGGCCTGCACTGAACCATGCTCGGCTAGGAATAGCCTCTAAAAAGTTCAGGTCAGCAAAAGAAACTGAGCAAAATATTTCTGCACTTAATATTTCTTTTTCACTTATTTACATTTATAATGTCTTAATGATTCCTGACATTCATGACTTTGATATTTTTTTCTTTAAAAATTCACTGAAGAAACATTTGTAAACAACATCATCTAAGTTTCATGTATATTGTTATAATTTCACATCTAATATGCTACTTGATTTTAGCCATCCAAAGGTTAATTTTCTCTCAACATCTTTCAATCCTAAAAACCACATAAACCAGTGTGCCACATGCAGATTGTACTCAAAGAATATTTTTTGAATATATTATCAATAAAACCTGAGAAATAAACAGTGATGGTTTAAATAAACTAATGCTTTTCCCATTTTGAGCATGAATCTGCCTTTGTTCTGAAAATCTTTTCTGTGTATGTGTCTCAGGTCGAGGTGAATGAGATGGGGACTGGGCCACATTCTACCCACCTTGCCCCTGTGATTGACACCCCCATAGTCATAAGCGCCTCTCCAGCCTAATCAGGGCCTGTAAAATGTCTAAGGCATTGCTTTCTCTTTTGTACATGAGGAGATCTAACACATGATGAGTTCCTTTCCTCTACAAAATCTTAATAGTCCAAAACTAGAGCTTAAGGAAGGTAAAATGAAACCAAAAGATTTCTATTTGACAGCACAGCGGGTAAGGTGTTTGCCTTGCACGCGGCAGACGTGGGTTTAATCCCTCCGTCCCTCTCAGAGAGCCTGGCAAGCTACTGAGAGTATCCCGTCAGCACGGCAAAGCCTGGCAAGCTAACTGACATATTCAATATGCCAAAAACAGTAACAACAAGTCTCACAATGGAGACTGGTGCCGCTTGAGCAAATCAATGGACAATGGGAGGACAGTGCTACAGTGCTACTATTCTTCAATGTTATCTGTTTTTCTGTTATCTCAGCTAACAATGTTACTTTCTGGTTCTCACATATAAAAGAACTATTCCTTGCCCCCCTTATAATTGTAATTAATGCGGAATTATGTATATTGACATTCCCTTTTCTATAAACTCTTTTTAAAAGGTACTCTTTTGAAAGAGACATTCGAATCACTGTGGTTTACAATACTGTTGACAATACAACACTGTTAATGATAGACTTTTATGCATAACACAATTCCTCAGCATAGGACTCAATGAGTAGTTCAAGGGTCCGCCCTCTAGTTAGTCCCACTGGCACTAGTGGTTTAAAGAATCTACTCCCAACCCTCCAGGATAGTTTTCTGTTGCTTGGAAAACTTTGAAACCTCTGGCAGGGTCAAGATTCTGGCGATCAGGTGGAAGAGCCTCACTCCCCCAGGTTCTAAGGGGAGAACTTAATCTGTAGAGTACAAAATAGTCTAATGCTCTCACCCTTGTATTCTAGTCAGGGATAAAGCGGAAGGTAGAGTGCGTGCCCTGCATGCATGATGGGTTTGATTCCCAGAAACACACACACACACACACACACACACACAACACACACTCAAATCTCTTAGTACAAAGGAATATAAATGACCAACTTTGACTTTTAAAAATTATACAAAAGTAAAGCAAAACAGTGTTAATGTTGCAATGTTAGACATCTCTTCTCTAAAATGTGGTAAGTCAAAATGTTCAGCATCAAATATTATCCTGGCAGCACAATCTGTTTTATTTAGACAAAAATCATAGCTTTATGAGGAAAAACAAAAAATATTTAAAGATGCTGTGATTCACTGTTTTTAAGATTATTCACCAACTACTATATATATTGTGAAAGCTTTCAGAATGGATATTGAAAAGAATACTCCAAATGATTACATTTCCAGATAGAAACGCTTTTAAATGATAACAAAATTAAATTGTTGCAATAGCAAAAATAAGTACACAAAACAAGGAAATAAAGGTAAATATTATTCAGTGACAGTAAAATATTTATTAAATGATACAAATTAATAGAAAATAGTTATTGTTATTAAATGTATTAGGTTTCATATATTAAATATACTTTTGTCATTGAATAATGCAAATTAATATTTAGTATAATATACATATATACTAAAAATAATTAAAATATCATTACACAAAGAACACAGTAAATCAAGCTATAGGTAGATTCTGTAAAATGCCAATATTCTTCAAAGATTGAATTAGAAAGGTGAAAAAATTTGAAGAAAATTACATGAACACTTATTAAGATATATTGACAAATTTTTTTAAATATTTTTGGCAGCTATTGTTGTTTAATTGAATCACTGTGAGATACAGATACAATGCTTTCATGATTGAGTTTCAGTCATACAATGATCAAGCACCCATCCCTCCACCAGTATGTATCTCCCACCACCAAGGTCCCCAGTATCCATCTTGCCACTCTCACCTCATCCTACCACTTGCCTCTGGCAGGTATCTTTCTTCTTTCTCTCTACTTTGGGCATCATGGTTTGCAATACAGATTCTGAGAGTCCATCATGTTTGGTCTTTAGTCTACTTTCAGCACACATTTACCATCCCAAGCAATCCCTCCAACCATCATTGACTTAGTGGTCCCTTCTCCATCCCAACTGCCTTCTACCCAGCACGAGGAAGGCTTTCAAGCCTGGAGTTTGTCTCTACTGTCCTTAGGTGTCAGTCTCATTTTATGTTGTTTCATGTTATGCAAATGAGTGCAGTCATTCTATGTCTGCCCCTCTCCTTCTGACTCATTTCACTTAACATGATACTCTTCATTTACATCCACTTATAAGCAAATTTCATGGCTTCATGTTTTTCCCTAATAGCTGCATATTATTCCATTGTGTAGACATCCTGTACTTTCTTTAACCAGCTGTTTGTTCTCAGGAACTCAAGTTTTTTCCAGTTTCTGGCTATTGTGAACAGTGCTGCAATAAACACAGATGTGCAGATGTCATTTCTACTGTGCTTTTTTGCAATCCTGAGATATATTTCCAGAAGTGGTATTGCTGGGTCACATGGAAGCTCAATTTCTAGGTTTTGGAGCAACGTCCATATTGTTTTCCAAAAAAGTAGACCAGTTTGCATTCTCACCAACAATGAACGAGAGTTCCTTCTCCCTGCATTGGGGCTGGCACTGGTTATTCTTGCTTATTTTGATGTGTGCCAATTTCTGTGGCATAAGATGATATCTCATTCTTGATTTGACTTGCCTCTCCATGATGATTGATATAGAGCCTTTTTTTCATGTTTCTTTGGTCATTTGTGTTTCTTTTATGAGGAAATTTATGTTCACTTCTTCTCCCATGTTTTTTTTTAAATTTTTTATTGAGTCACCATGTGGAAAGTTACAAAGTTTTCAGGTTTAAATCTCAGTTATACAATGCTCGAATACCCATCCCTTCACCAGTGCTCATATTCCACCACCAAGAATCCCAGTATAGCTCCACTCCACCCCCTCACACCCCTAACCCCCCCACGCCGCTAGCCCCCCCACCATAAGCCCCCCCCCGCCTGTGTAACTAATAAATTTCACTTTACTTTCACTTTGATTGCATACAATATTTCAACAAAACTCACTATTATTGTTTGGAGAGTCTCTCCCCTAAAGTCAGACCTGCTGAAAAGGAAGCATTAGATAATTTGTTTTCCATTGCTGAGGATGAAGAGGTATGAGGTCGAGTGACCACACTTAGCGGCCTCTCAGTTTTGGGTTTCTGTAATTTAGTATTTTAGTAACTAAGTCCAGAGAGATATCTGCCAGAAGTTGCATTGTTGCCAACTTGTACTTCTCAGTTCCATTATATTCCACATATGAGTGCAATCTTTCTATGTCTGTCTCTTTCTTTCTGACTCATTTCACTCAACATGATACTTTCCATGTTGATCCATTTATATGCAAATTTCATGACTTCATGTTTTCTGACAGCTACATAGTATTCCATTGTGTAGATGTACCAGAGTTTCTTTAACCAGTCATCTGTTTTGGGGCACTCTGGTTTTTTCCAGATTCTGGCTATTGTAAACAGTGCTGCAATGAACATAGAAATACATATGCCATCTCTACTATACCGTTTTGCCTCTCCGGGATATATTCCCAGGAGTGGTATTGCTGGGTCAAATGGAAGCTCAATTTCTAATTTTTTGAGAATCGTCCATATTGTTTTCCAAAAGGGCTGAACCAGTCAGCATTCCCACCAGCAGTGAAGAAGAGTCCCTTTCTCCCCGCATCCACGCCAACACCGGTTGCTTTTGTTTTTTGGGATGTGGGCCAGTCTCTGTGGTGTGAGATGATATCTCATGGTTGTTTTGATCTGCATCTCCCTGATGATTAGTGATGTGGAACATTTTCTCATGTGCCTCTGAGCCATTCGGATTTCTTCTTTAGGAAAGTTTCTGTTCATTTCATCACCCCATTTTTTGATCGGGTTGGCAGTTTTCTTCTTCTGGAGTTCAACCAGTGCATTGTATATCCTTGTTATCAACCCTTTATCGGATGGGTACTGCGTAAATATCCTTTCCCATTCTGTAGATTGTCTTTGTACTTTGGTCACTGTTTCTCTTGAGGTGCAGAAGCTTCTTAGTTTGAGATAGTCCCATTCATTTATTTCTGTTTTCACTTGCTTGGCCAGTGGCGTGTCAGCTTTGAAGATACCTTTGGCTTCAATGTCGTGGAGGGTTTTGCCGACCTTGTCCTCAATGTACCTTAAGGATTCTGGTCTGATGTTGAGGTCCTTAATCCATTTTGATCTGACTTTTGTACATGGTGATAGGTGGAGGTCTAAGCCCATTTTTTTGCATGTAGCTGTCCAGTTTTGCCAGCACAATTTGTTAAACATGCTTTCCTTGCTCCACTTCGCCTTTTTTGCTCCCTTATCAAAGATTAGATGGTCATATATTTGGGGGGATGTGTCAGAGTATTCAACCCTGTTCCACTGGTCTGCGGCTCTGCCTTTGTTCCAGTACCAAGCTGTTTTAATGACTACCGCTTTGTAGTAGAGTTGGAAGTTGGGGAGGTTGATTCCTCCCATTTTCTTTTTCCCAAGAATTGCTTTAACTATTCTTGGGGGCTTATTGTTCCATATGAATTTCAGGAGCGCTTGCTCCATTTCTTTGAAGAATGACAAGGGTATCCCTATAGGGATCGCATTGAATTTGTACAATGCTTTGGGGAGAATTGCCATTTTGACAATATTAATTCTTCCAATCCATGAGCAGGGGATATTTTTCCATTTCCTCATATCTTCTTTTATTTCCTGAAGTAGCGTTTTGTAGTTTTCATTATACAAGTCCTTTACCTCCTTAGTTAAGCTGATTCCGAGGTATTTGATTTTTTGAGGCACAATTGTGAACGGGATAGCTTTTATCATGTCGCTTTCTTCTCTCTCACTATTTGCATATAAGAAAGCCATGGATTTTTGGGTATTGATTTTATAGCCTGCAACTTTACTATATGAGTCTATTGTTTCTAGGAGTTTCTTGGTAGACGTTTTAGGGATTTCTAAGTATAATATCATATCATCAGCGAATAGTGAGAGCTTGATTTCTTCCTTTCCTACCTGAATGCCCTTAATATCTTTTTCTTGCCTAATCGCTATTGCAAGTACTTCCAGTACTATATTGAACAGAAGAGGAGAGAGTGGGCATCCTTGTCTTGTCCCTGTTCTCAGAGGGAAGGGTCTTAGTTTTTCCCCATTGAGGATGATGCTTGCCGTAGGCTTGTGGTAGATGGCTTTGACTATATTGAGGAAGGTCCCTTCTATACCCATTTTGGCGAGAGTTTCATCATAAAGGGGTGCTGGATCTTGTCAAATGCTTTCTCTGCATCTATTGGTATGATTATATGATTTTAATCTTTTCTTTTGTTGATATGATGGATTATGCTGATTGATTTCCGGATGTTAAACCATCCTTGCATCCCCGGGATGAATCCCACTTGGTCGTGGTGTATGATCTTTTTGATGAGTTGTTGAATTCTGCTTGCTAATATTTTGTTGAGAATCTTCGCATCTATGTTCATCAGGGATATTGGCCTGTAGTTTTCTTTTTTTGTGGTGTCCTTGTTTGTTTTTGGTATTAGGGAGATGTGAGCCTCATAGAAACTGTTTGGGAGGGTTTCTGTTTCTTCAATTTCCCGGAAAAGCTTGAGAAGAACTGGCAATAGGTCCTCTTTAAATGTTTGGAAGAATTCGCTAGTGAATCCGTCTGGGCCTGGGCTTTTGTTTTTGGGAAGACTTTTGATTACCGTTTCAATTTCCTTGATGTTAATAGGACTATTCAGGAACTCCAGGTCTTCTTGGTTCAGCCTTGGGAGATTATAGGAATCCAGGAATTTATCCATTTCTTCTAGGTTCTCTTGCTTCGTGGCATACAGATTTTCAAAGTAGTCTCTGATGATCTTTTGAATTTCATTGGTTTCTGTTGCGATGTCCCCCTTTTCATTTCTGATTCGACTTATAAGTGTTCTCTCTCTCTCTTTCTTTGTGAGTCTTGCTAGTGGTTTATCAATCTTATTTATTTTCTCAAAAAACCAGCTCTTGGTTTCATTGATCTTTCGGATTGTCTTTTGGGTTTCCATGTCATTAATTTCTGCTCTAAGTTTTATTATCTCTTTCCTTCTGCCTGGTTTGGGCTTCTTTTGTTGGTCCTTTTCTAAGGTCTTGAGCTGTGAAGTCAAGTTATTTATGCGGGCCCTTTCTTCCTTCCTGAGATATGCTTGCAGAGCTATAAATTTTCCCCTTAAAACGGCTTTAGCTGCGTCCCACAGGTTCTGGTAGCTCGTGTCTTCATTCTCATTTGTTTCCAGGTACCTGTTGATTTCTTCCTTGATTTCCTTCCTGACCCACTCATTGTTCAACATCGAGCTATTTAATTTCCAGGTGTTTGATTTATTTTTCTGCATCTGACCATGATTAACTTCTATTTTCAGTGCATCATGGTCTGAAAAAATAGCTGGTACAACGTCTATTTTGTTGATTCTGTTGAGGTATGTTGCGTGGCCCAGCGCATGGTCTATTCTGGAAAATGTTCCGTGTGCGCTGGAAAAGAAAGTGTATTCCCTTTTTTTTGGAAATAGAGCCCTGTATAGATCTGTTAACCCTCTCTCTTCTATTTCTTCCTTCAAATCCATTATTTCCTTGGTGAGTTTTAATCTTCTTGATCTGTCCAGAGGTGATAGGGCGGTGTTGAAGTCTCCAACTACTATCGTGTTGCCCACAATGTCCTTCTTAAGGTCTGTTAGCAGCTGTTGTAGGTATTTAGCTGGTCCCTCATTGGGTGCATACACGTTTAGGAGTGTGATTTCTTCCTGCTGTACATATCCCTTGATTAATAAAAAGTGTCCTTCACTATCCCTTCTAATCTTTTTCAACCTGAAGTCTATGTTGTCTGATACTAGTAAAGTCACCCCAGCTTTTTTGAGGGAGTTGTTTGCTTGCAGATTTGTTTTCCATCCTTTGACTTTGAGTCTGTGTTTGTTCTGGCTATCAGGTGTGTTTCTTGCAGGCAACAGAATGTTGGGTTGAGTCTCTGAATCCATTTTGCCAGTCTGTGTCTCTTAATTGGTGAATTAAGACCATTGACATTGAGAGAGATTATTGTCATAGAGCTTTGTGCCATCTTTCTGTAAATATTTGTTGTGCTTGTAGGGGTTTTTCTGGTCTTGTAGTAGCCCCTTTAGACCTTCTTTTAGGTTTGGTTTAGAGTCTATGAAGTTCCTGAGTTGTTGTTTATCCCCAAAATAGTGTATAATTCCTTCGAGTTTGAATGAGAGTTTGGCCGGATAAAGTATTCTTGGTGAAGCATTCATCTCATTGAGTTTTTTCACTATATCCCACCACTGCCTTCGGGCTTGAAGGGTTTCCTCCGATAGGTCTGCTGTGAACCTAAGGGGTGCTCCATTGTATGTGATTTCCTTCTTGGACCTTGCGGCTTGCAGTAATGTGTCTCTATCTGTTACGTCCATCATCCTAACTATGATATGTCTTGGAGTTTTTCTGTTAGGGTCTCTTTTAGCTGGTACCCTTCTGGCTCCTTGAATCTGGATGTCTGCATTGTCCAGCTCTGGGAATTTTTCAGCAATGGTTTTTTTGACTGTGGCTATTTCACTGGGGTTGGTTCCCTGTGGTTCTAGTAGTCCAATGATTCTAATGTTATTCCTCTTGAATTCATCCCCTAGGACTCTAATTCTCCCTAGAGCTATTTTGAGGTCTCTCCCCATTGATTGTTGTTGCCTATAGGCTTCCTGGAGCTGATCTTCAAGCTCATGATTCTGTCCTCTGCTGCAGTCATTCTATTGTTGAGGGCACCCACTGAGATTTTTAATTCATCTACAGAATCCTTGATTTGTGACATTTCCTTCTGTAGGTTTTTTCTTTCTGTTCTCATTTCTTCCCGTAATTTCTCAGCTGTCTCTTGTATCGTTTCTGTGAGGTCCGCCTTTAATGTAACAAATACCTTGTCAAACTTTCGATTGAGTTGATTGAACATCTTGAGGATTTCAGCTCTGAATTCTTTATCGGAGAGCTCCAGTTTGTAGGTAAGGTCTAGTGATGCATCAAGACTCTTTTCTTCATCCTCCCCTTGTGGCGGGGATTTGCACTGTTTCTTCATATTGCTGTGGTAGTATGGCAAAGGGGCCTTAAAGTTCACCTCTGGTTGTGGAAAAGGATTCTACATGGGCTTGGTCAGTGGTGATCAATTTCTTCTGTACTCCCTCTAGAAGATGTCCCTCTCTGATGTTCCTCTATTACTTATGTGAAAGTTCAAGCAATACTATTTGAGAGTGAGGTCCATTAGGTTTGGCTTTGAATAGCTGCTTCTACTCATTGGTAGTTTTTGAAATTTGGAATTAGCTTGGAACTTATTTAGGAAGTATTTTAAGGCCCTCGAAGATGATAATCAGGGATATAGGTGATGAATATTGAGAAGTACCAAATAATTGCTTGGTATTTGAAAAAAAAATAACTGCAGCCACGTTAGCGGCCACAGCTCGGGAGCAGGCCACGCCCACTTTTGAAGCCACGCCCACTTTGTTGAGGCCACGCCCGCTAATAAAATGGGGCTGGGTGACCTCAGGGAGTGGGGAGGTGCAGGCGCAGATGGGATGGCGCCTGTTCACTCCACTAACTTGAAAAGGGGAGCGGAGCAGTGGGCCGGCGCTGGAAGGTGGTGAGGGTCTAGATGGGCGGTGCTCAGGAAAGGTGGAGCCAGGGTCTGAGGAAGACGGCGAGGGGGGGTGGGGGGGCAGGGGTGCAGGCGCAGATGGGATGGTGCCCGTTCACTCCACTAACCTGAAAAGGCTGACAAATTTTATAAATGCAGATAAATATTGAAAACTAATTCATATATGGAAAATTTAAAAAATTACAAAGAGTTAAACCATTTTGCAAATGGTTATATGTGAATCACTAGAATCACTTAGTGCATATTTTTCATGCAAATCCAGTGTCTGTCTATGAAACAACTAGCCTTTAACCAACCTGCATCACCGAGGGAGGGACATTCCTCTTTCATGTCAGGTCTGCAATAAAAAGATTAAACACCTGTAAGAGACTCGTGACTTCTTCCTTGTCCAATGACAGCTTTTCAAAAAGACGTGTTATTTGTCTGGCTTCTAGAACAACTGTGTTTTGTTATAAAATTTTCTTTTTAGAGTCAAAGAAAAAAAACCCTTTTGAGGCTTGCTCTTCATACCCTTGCTTGCCTTCATGTCCCTACATTTGCTTTTTCCACTCTGGAGAAGCCCATGTTCTCTATTGAATCCACAATTCAATACCCTCTACTCTCTTTCCCTCTCTCTTTCTCTCTACTCACATCCTTATAAATAAGTTTAATTCAATAACAACTAACTTACTGAGAGAGAAAGAGAGAGAGAGAGACAGAGGAAAGAAAATGATTCAAAATTAGAGCACACAGAATTCCAGAATTTGTATTTGCTGAACTGATCTTAAATTGGTTCCCTATATTCACTAGAAAGACAAATTTATGTAAACCAATGATTTGTTTTGTTATTTTCTGTTGTTTAGGGGCCATGTTGGATGGTCCTCAGAATTTACTCCTGGCTCTGTGGTCCAGGATCACCTCTGGTGGGACACAGGAGCCACACCACCTGTGATTTTGGAGAGCAAATCTGAGTCTGCTACACACAGGGCAACTGTCTTCAGTGTTGTATTAACTCTTTGGCCCAAAAGTGGTGATTTTTGCCTTTCCCACCTTCCTACTTCACAGAGATAATTGGCAATGCTAAAGATATCTTTGGTTGTGTAAGTAGTAGGGAATGGAAGAAATTGTATGACTGAGACTTAAACCTGAAAGCTTTTTAACTTTTCACATGGTGACTCAATAAAAAAAAAATTTTAAAAATTGAGAGAAGAATCCGGGTGTTCTGGTAAGTGGTGCAGGCTGGAGACTGCTCCAGACCCCAGACCGAACCAGCAACACCGGGGAGCCAGACGGAGGAGGTACAGGTAGTACGCCTTCTCCAGATGGAGCCCCGGCAATACTGAGCAGCTACTAATATGTCTCCGGGTTGCGGGACTGGGACATCTCCAAACTGCGGGGCGGGGGGGGGGGCACTGGAGTGGGGCGGAGCCAGCCCAGCCTCCAGGTCACCCCGACCTTGTTTGAAAAATAAAAACATCCTACACGTCTGACTGTTGGAGGAAAACCTCCAAATAATGATAGTGAGATTCCTGTTGAAAATTGAATGTAATCAAAGTAAGGAAAGAGTAAAGTGAAAAATGTCTGCCACACAGGCAGAGGGGGAATGGGAGGTGGGGTTTGCGGGGGTTTGGTGGTGGATCAAATATGAAAACTTTGTAACTGTATCTCACAGTGATTCAATAAAAAATAAAATTAAAAAAATAATAATAATTTTTTTTAATTTAGAAAAACATTGAAGATAAAAATTCCAGGACGAATTGCCCTCAAGTGCAAATAAAATCATGTTAAAAATGAATAAGTTTGGGGCTGGAGCAATAGCACAGAGGGTAGGGCACTTGCCTTGCACGTGGCCGACCCAGGCTGACCCAGGTTCGATTCCCAGCATCCCACATGGTCCCCTGAGCACCACCAGGGGTAATTCCGGAGTGCAGAGCCAGGAATAACCCCTGTGCATCACTGGGTGTGACCCAAAAAGCAAAAGCAAAAAAAAAATGAATAAGTTTAACTCCAACTCTAAAAGGTGTCAGCAAATAGGGAGTTTGAAGTTTGAGTAAAGATAATTACATCTTTGAAGACAGGTTAAAATAAAGAAAAATTTAATTTGTATTTTAAACTGTATCTATGAACTGCAGGTGTGTACTTTTAAAATACTTATGAAGCAGAGTTTTACCTTTATATCTTCATTTCTAGCTTCTTTGTTTCTTAGTACTAAGGTCAATACACAATACAATATTCCCCACTCATACTTCCAACAAACATATACGTTTGGGGTTCTAGAAAAGTGTAAGGGATATCTTATTTCTAAAAAAGTTTCTAATAAAAAATTAGTACACAAAAAAGAAATTTACCTTTCAATAGATATGGCTGTGTTTTTCAGTGGTTCACCTTGTCTGATCCAGTGATCAAGACGGCCTTTGTATCGCTTAAGAAAATCCTATAGAGACAAAAGTTTTCATAATTTTACATACCACTTTTTACTCTACCAGTGGGTCTGTCTTGCTTTGTGAGTTGTGAGGAGCCAGGTTATAAATGTACAATTTCTAGCTTTACAAAAAAACTAATGGAATTTGAAAATATATATTAAACCTCTGATCCTCAGCTTTCTTTTTCATGACAAATATATTAGATAATTTAAAAAGATAATTTTGAGCCATTATCCATTGAGATGTGACCTGAGCGGCCGCACCCGTGCTGCTTCTCCATTGCTGAATGGCCATGATCCTGGAGGCCACCTATCTACTTTTGGCACCAGCAGCTTCTTACAGAAATGTCTCTAAACTGTGAACTAAGTCACAGACCCATGCTGCCCCAGGAGAGGAAAGTTTTTTTTCTCTTGGCTTTTCCTTTCCTGGGTGGTGGTGGGGGGTGGGGCAGGGCGACCGCCATATTATAAGGACCACTAAAGAGAGGTATGAGCTTGCAATGATGCGATTTCTGGCAGAAATTTCCCTGGACTTAGTTACTAAAGTACTAAAATACAGAAATCCAAAACCTCATATCTCTTCATTCTCAGCCATGGAAAACAAATTATCAAATGCTTCCTTTTCAGCAGGTCTGATTTTGGGGAAAAAACTCCAAACAATAATAGTGAGTTTTTTGTTGAAATATTGAATTTAATCAAAGTAAAGTGAAAGTTATCAGCTACACAGGTGGGGGTGGGGTGGGGATGGGATGGGAGGTATACTGGGGTTCTTGGTGGTGGAACATGTGCACTGGTGAAGGGATGGGTGTTCGATCATTGTATAACTGAGACTTAAGCCTGAAATCTTTGTAACTTTCCACATGGTGATTCAATAATAATAATTTAAAAAAGATAATTTAGATTACTGAAGAGATAACATAGTAGCTAGGTTAACTGCCTTGATTGCAGTTGATATGGTTCAATCCCAGGCCCTAAGTTAAAAATCTCATGCCCCACCAAGAAAATCCCCAAATCCAGATTCAGGAGTAAGCTCTGAGCACTGTTTAGTGTGACTCAAAAAAGCAAAAACAAAAAAATATTGAATCTGCATTTTACCAAAAAATTAAAGCCTGGAAAACACAATTTTGATACTATCTTACTCCATGTTTCAATCTTACGAGAACTTAATGGGAATTGTAACATCACAACATGATGGTTCATTCCAATCTAATAATACTAAAAAAATGATAAACATCGACATTTTAATATATTTGAATAGTAATAGTACATTCTGTAAGAATAGTTTATTGAAAGAATTCAATTTATTGTGTCAAGTTTTGAACTTGCAAAAAAATTGATTTACTAAAATCCTATTTCTAAAGAGTTTTTTTAGTAATGCCGGAGGTTCCTCTCTACACATTCAGACAGGCTCATGCATGAAGGTACCGGCAGAGGATCCCAGGTGTGTGTAATCCCATCAACAGCCAACATCCAGAGAGAGACTTAAAAGAAAGCTCTCAGACACGCATGGCCACAAGCGGCCGCAAAATATCTTTAGCCTACTTTTCCCTCTAGGAGAAACTGGCAACCTTCTGAGAGTTTCCTGCCCCCATGGGACAGCCTTGCAAACTCCCCATGGTGTATTCATATGCAAAATCCAGTAACAAGATGAATCTCATTCCCCTGACCCTGAAGAGCCCCCAGTGCAACATCGTTAGGAGGGCCGAGTCTAAATAGACTTCTAAGATCTCAGGGAAAGGACGAAATGAGATGTTACTGAGTCCACTCGAGAAATCGGAGATTAACAGGATATTGTGATTGTGATTAGTAATGAGGAAAACTATTTAACAGTAGTTAGAAAACATTACACTACTTATGGAGATGATGAATCAATTAAGAGAAAATCAATTAAGAGAATAGTGAAATTTGTTTTTTAGGAAAAAACTTTTGAGTGTTTATAAGAATTCTCAAAGGAAAAAACAATGCCCTAAGATGTGGACTGGTAAAAGAGTAGTAGATTTCATGATGCAGACAGAAGGAGTATGTATTTCACTGTGCTGATATACATGCCCTGCAGGAACATCAACTGCTATGAAATTACTGAAACTGGGTTGCCAGGGGTAGAGAAGGAAGAGGTAAAAGAGAGAGTGACAAAGGAATGAACATTGACTCGGACCTCTCCTCTATCTCCTGTTCATTTCCTTAAGACCACTGCACCCCAGGTCTCCCCTATACCCTCTAGTGGGTCAGCATGTGACAAGTGATCCCCTCAAATGGAGTGGAGACAATCTCCTATATACATAGTATATGTAACCCATTATAGTTCATGCACGAATACACATCAAACATATTGTGAGTAATGGGAAGTGAGAATGAGAGAGAAGAACAGTCAAGACGAAAGCAAAGAACAGCGGCAGGAAGCCATAAGGCAGTAAGTGAAAGGATCAAAGAAAGCTGACATGAAGATGTATGCCCATGGTTGACCACAGCTGAATCCCGGGCACCACAAACCCCCCCTGAGGATCACCAGGGGTAACGCTGGAGGCCCCAGCACCCCAGGATGGCTCATGGAATTCCTGGCATGCAGGTGCCCAAGGAGCAGATTCTCCACCCTCTCATTGCCCGATGGCTCAGTTGGCTGAAAATTTCTCGAGTTTCCTAAAAGCTTAACGCCCACAAACATATTAAGAAATAAAAAAACATATTAAGAAATAAATAACTTACTTACCTAATACACCAATTAAAGCAGATAAAAGTATTATTATGAGAACAAATACTGAACGCGATGGCCAAAGCTTTTTCATAGAACCTGAAAAACAAAATAAAACATATTAAGAGACAGGCAAAAAAACAGAGTATCATTCATGCTATACTTAACAAATGTTTTCAGGCTATTCATTTTGATATTTCGCAAGAAGCTGACTTGTGAAAGCTTTTCTCTTTGTGATATTTAGAAGAATCTGCCCTTTCCCCCTTATAGTTTATAACTAAGTGCAAGGCATCCAGTAACTGTGAGACTCTTTGGAGGAGAATTTTCTCTGGCCTAGAGCTTCTCAGCATTTCTAATATCCTGTATGGGTAAAACTGTGATTTTTTAACATTTTTTGAATGCTTCTAAAAATCTTTATAACTAATAAAAATTTACCATATAGACAAAATCTATGAAAATCACAGAATAATCAAAATACTGAGGATTGAAACTTTGCCACAGAGAGTTCAACATTTTTTTTTCCAGATTATGGATTTCCAAATCAGCTACAAAGTGGCAGAAAAAAATTACAGGTAAGAATTTGTTTTTCTTTTATTAGTGCCCTTAGAAAAGAATATTGTGACATATTAATTGCAAAAAGTCTATTATTTTATATGATTATAAATTAGTCATTCTATTATAAGATTTTGATGTTTTAAATATTATGCATTACTTTATCATGGATTATGAATTGACTGAGAGTGTTTATTGTCCCCATCTCTTTTGGGGGAGAAAGAAGCATGGACACCCCCAACCATGCTCCTGGTTTACTCCTAGCTCTCTGCTCAGAGATCTCTTCTGGCAGTCACATTTGGTGGAGACCAAACTCAGTGGAGATCCAAGTGAGTTAGCTGTAGGCAGACATGTGCCTTATTCACTGTTCTATGTCTCTCTGGCGTATTTCCATCTTTTCCATCTAGTGAAGAACTTTTTTTTTTTGCTTTTTTTGCTTTTTGGGTCACACCTAGCGATGCACAGGGTTTACTCCTGGGTCTGCACTCAGGAATTACTCCTGGTGGTGCTCAGGGAACCATATGGGATGCTGGGAATCGAACCCGGGTCGGTCGCGTGCAAGGCAAATGCCCTACTCACTGTGCTACCGCTCCAGCCCTAGTGAAGAACATTTACACTTTTATTTTATGTGATTTTTTTCTTTAATAGAGGAAATTTAAAATGCATCTAAATTTAGTCAACTTTGAGATGACCAACATTGGGGAATGAATTAAGTATTAGAGGGATGTGTTGCCCACGCAGCTAGAAAAGAGGTAAAGAAATAAATTACAAATAGTTCTCAGGGTATGGGGATGGTGTGAAGTGATTGATATTGCACTGGCCGGTTGGATTCCTGGTACCACTTTTGCTGGCCTGCATATGTCTACAATGGACTGTAGGTTCTTTCCAATAAGATTTTTGATCTCTCTGCAAATATCATTAATCCATTATTAGTTTTTTTTAGATAATAGACACCAAGGAAACAAGTACTTGTTCTCCCTTTTCTTGTGGGTTCAATCAAAGCAATGTGTTGACTCCATGTTCTGTAAATTGGCACAGTGAGAAAAACAGTGTTATTGTTATCAACCTTACAGATTCAAAATATCCATCAGTGGGGCTGGAGTGATAGCACAGCGGGTAGGGCGTTTGCCTTGCACGCGGCTGACCCAGGTTCGATTCCCAGCATCCCATATGGTCCCCTGAGCACCGCCAGGGGTAATTCCTGAATGCAGAGCCAGAAGTTACCCCTGTGCATTGCCGGGTGTGACCCAAAAACCAAAATATCCATCAGAAATGTATGCTGTACGGTTCTATTTTCTTAGCCCATTTGAGCCTATGGCCCTTTGTTAGGAGCTGAAAATGTAAAGAAGTCTTGTTCTGCTAAGAAAGAAGTAGGCAAAGAGGCCCCAACTTCTCCTGTCTCCAGAGAAAGTGCCACGTTACAGAAGGCTTGGCAGCAGAGGGCCCCCACCTCTCCTGTCTTCTACAACGCTATAGTCCCAACTCTCATAGCCACGTAGAGTGAGTAACCCACACTGAAGCCTACAGCCTTCCCATCTTCAGACTCTACCCCAGCATGGACCATCTTAAAGACCTCCAAGGCAGTTCCAAGTTGAGCTTAAAGGGATACTAAAAGGGGTGAAGCCCTATTATTGGTCAAAGGCTTAAAACTTTCCAGAGAAATGCCAACTACAACCCACTCCCAGCTCCCAAAGTCCCCTCTTTGTTGAGGAAGGTGAGAAAACTAGGGCTCCTTGGATAGTGCTCTCTAGTTGCCCACTCCTATCCTGGAGAATGTTTTTTGTCCCTTCTTTCAATAGAGTTACTGGGTCTTCAGAGATGACTGGAGCATTTGTCAATTCATTTTCTTTCTTTTTTTTTTTTAAGTTTTACTGGATCACCGGGAATGCAGTTACAAACATGCATGATTGCATTTCAGTCAGACCATGCTCGAGCACCCGTCCCTCCACCAGTGCTCATTTTCCACCACCATTGTTCCCAGTGTCCCACCCGCCACCCCCACCCCACTCCCTGCCTCTGTGGCAGGTACCATTCTTCTTACTCTCTCTCAAATTTGGGGCATTATGATTTGCAATACAGATACTAAGAGGTCCTTGTGTTTGGTCTTGGTCTACTTTCAGCGCACATCTCCCATCCTGGGTGATCCTTCAAATCATTTACTTAGTGGTTCCTTCTTGTCCCAACTGCCTTTTCCCCCAGCATGTGGGGCCAGTTTCCAAACCATGGTGTGACCCTCCTGGCCCTTATCTCTACTGTCCTTAGGTGTTAGTATCATATTGTGCTACTTTATATTCCAGAAATGAGTGCAGTCATTCTGTCTGTCCTTCTTTCTAATTTCACTTAGCATGATAATCTCCATGTCCACTTATATGCGGATTTCATGATTTTATCTCTTCTAACAGCTGCATAGTATTCCACTGTGTAGATGTACCAGGGTTTCTTTAACCAGTCTTCTGTTCTTTGGCACTTGGGTTTTTTCCAGATTCTGGCTATTGTATACTGTGCTGCAATAAACATACAAGTGCAGGTGTCATTTCTACTGTATTTTTTTTTTTGCATCTCTGGGATATAATCCCAGGAGTGGTATTGCTGGGTCATATGGAAGCTCAATTTCTAGTTTTTGGAGGCCTTTTCAATATTGTTTTCTAAAAAGACTGGGTCAATCAGCATTACCATCAACAATGAATGAGAGTCCCTTTCTCCCTGCATCTTGTTTTTATTAATATGTGCCAGTTTCGGTGGTGTAAGAAGATGCCTCATTGTTGTTCTTGTTTTTATTAATATGTGTCAGTTTCGGTGGTGTAAGAATATAACTCATTGTTGTTTTGATTTGTATCTCCCTGATGATTAGTAATGTATTTTTTCATGTACCTTTTGGCCATTTCAATTTTTTTTAGATATTTTTATTAGTGAATCACAGTGGGGTACAGTCACAACTTTAGGAACTTTCATGTTTGTATTTGGTTTACATCGCCCACCAGTGCCCATTCTCCTCTACCAATGTTCCCAGTATCCCTCCCACCACCCCTACCCCCACCCCAGGCCCCATCACCACACCCTACCTCTGTGGCAGAGCATTCCCTTTTGTTCTTTATCCTGTTGGATGCAATAGAGGTATTGAGTGGCCATTATGTTTGGTCTATAATCTACTTTTGGTACGCAGCTTTCAACCCGAGTGGGTTCTCCCAACATTCTCTACTAGGTGTTCCCTTCTCTGTCTCTGCTGCCTTTTCCCACAGCATGTGAGACCATTTTTTGTGGAAGTTTCTGTTCATTTCTTCTCCCCATTTTTTATGAAATTAAAGGTTTTTTTTTCTTGTAAAGTTCTACCAGTATCTTATATATCCTAGATATTAAGCCCCTGTCTGATAGGTATTGGGTGAATATTTTTTCCCATTTAGTGGACTCTTCCTGTATTTTATTCACTGTTTCTTTTGAGGTGCAGAAGCTTCTTAGCTTAATATAGTCCCATTGTTTATATTTGTTTCCATTTGCTTGGTCACTGTTGTTTCATCCTTAAAAGTGCCTTTAGCTTAAATGTCATGGAGGGTTCTTCCTACATTTTCTTCCATGTACCTTATGGATTCAGGACTGATATTGAAGTCTTTAACCCATTTTGATCTGACTTTTGTGCTTGGCATTAGACAGAGATCTGAGTTCATTCCTTTGCATGCAACTGTCCTGTTTTCCCAGCACTGCTTCTTGAAGAGACTTTCCTTGATCCACCTCACATTTCTTACTCCTTTATCAAAGTATTAAGTGATTGTATACTTGAGAGATTGTGTCAGAATATTCAACTCTCTTCCATTGCTATTCGGGTCTTGTCAGTTCATTTTCATTTCCTTTCAAGAGCTTGTCTCTTCTCCAACATAGATTTATTTGTTAAATAACATTCTATCTTTGTTAAAAATTAAGGGCCATACATATGTGCTATTTTCAGAAATCTTAACAGAAATGAAATACAAGAAAGCTTTGTTCCCTTAACAGTGTTCCAGGTCAGTACTTGTCCAACCAGGATAGTTGGTTTAATGTTCAGGCAAGGTGACTGTGTTTCCGTTTGGTATTTGAGGTACTGGCGACCTCAAGGATCACATTTTATAGTGTTCAGGGTGCTGTGTGGTGCTAGGGTATGAACTTAAGTTCCTTTGTCTATGTGACATGTGCCCCAACCACTGAGCTGTTTCTCCAGCCCCTATTTTGTTAGTCTTTCATTATAGCTCCCTTATTTTTAAATTATCTATCATTTAATATAATTTAATGTTTAATATTTATGATTCAGAGGAATTCAATCAATATTTAGTGTTTAATATTTGCATATTTAAATATTTAATGGTGTTTGGAGGTGAAACTTATTTACTTCTGTATTAAGTGGAATTTTTTTAAATACATTTTTCTTCTCTCCTTTCATACAACAACACAATTATTCGATATGCCAAAAACAGTAACAACAAGTCTCACAATGGAGACATTACTGGTGCCTGCTCAAATATTTTCCTATTTGTGATTTTTACGAGATAGGCTCTTTTGGTCTATTTTCCTCTAGAGTAATTATTGAAAGAAAATCTAAAGTTGTGTAAAATCATTGACTCATTCATTTATAAAAAACACTGTAACTCATGAGAACAAGTGATTCTAAGAATCACAAAGAAATGTCTCTGAGTTAACAGAAAGAAATGTACTCCACCCAGAAAGGAATGTGGTTGAGGAGACAGTGGGATGAGAGTCCTGACAATCACCTCTTGTTTGAGCTCACACACCCTGCCTTGAGAGCAGGAAATATAAATCATTAGCTAACACCTGTAATGGGCCCGGCAAAGTGTACGTGATGAATGTGATAACCAGTGTGCATGATATATAATCCACCCTGGAATTTCTGTATAAATATCTCCGTGTGAGAGCTAATAAAATGACCTCCAGCTCCTCCCCCTCTGTGTGGTTCTTTCTCGGTGGCTGTAGGGAGTCTGAGGTGAGCAGAGGGAATGGGCAGAAACTTCTTCCCTTCCCACTCCCTCTCCGATAGGGAGTAAGTTCGGAGGCTTGGGGGATCATACTCCAGTTTGCCGGGGTCGACTGGCCAGAACCCTGACAATCAGGCGTTTTACCTTTCCCCTAATTCCTGAATGCAATGGTAATAGGTCATAGGTTCCTGTGGGAAAAACTGAACGATGGATGAATGAACAGTGTCAAATGTTGATAGTTATACTAGGGTTCTTCCTCAAATAAATCCTCCTCCTCCTCATGCCAGAGGTTCTGGGTCTGTAAATTCACATCAAGGAATTCATTGAGGGGCCATTATAGGTCGCATTATAGGTCTAGAACCAGCGAGTGGTGAGGCTGGGCTCAGATGAGAATCTATATCAGATTGCATGACAACGATTTCAGGGAAAGTCATTTTCACGTCCTCAAACAATGCAATGATGACCATTTAAATAGAGTAACAGAAAAGCCTGCCTGTTGGTGGAGAGGCTGATACTACTGTGGGTGTAGAGAGACCACTTCTGGTGGAGTTGGGGCCATCCCACCGAGAGTGAGGAGACTTCTCTAACTGGCAACAAAAATGTACTAACATTTAGGGGCTCAATATCCCTACACTTATGAGAATCTTCCTCCATGCCCCTATTCCAACTTGCAGCATCTCTTCTTTTCCAAAGCTCTCATTTTAGCAGTAGATATTGCAAGGTCAAGAGCTCAACTTGCACTGTACTTTGTGCTTGGTTTTTCAGTGATTTCATTCCCATGGTTTGGAAGGTATGAATCTCCTTTAGTGTACACATGTAAATTTGCTCGTCATTCAAGCAGAGCTTGAGCTCTGATTTGAATTCTGGAAATCATTGTTTCTTTTCACATCTTTGGCAATATTAAGAGAAATCATCCAACCCCATTATAGTTACTATCTTTAATAAAAGTCTGTAACTATTATATATGCACTTAACTTTCTGTTTTCCTCCCTCCCTCCCTCCCTTCCTCCCTGTCTGCCTCTCTCCTTCTCTCCCTCTCTCTCTCTCCTCTCCCTCTCTCTCATTTTTTCTTCCTTTCTTCCTTTCATTCCCTCCCGCTGTCTTTGTCACTATCTTTCTTCCTTTCATTCTTTCGCTGTCTATGTCACTATCTTTCTCCTTCTTTCTTCCTTCCTTTCTTCCTTCCTTCCTTCCTTCCTTTCTTTCTTTCTTTCTTTCTTTCTTTCTTTCTTTCTTTCTTTCTTTCTTTCTTTCTTTCTTCTTTTTCTTTGGTTTGTGGTCTACAGCTGGCAATATTCATGTTATTCCTGGTTCTACATTCATAAATCACTCCTGCCAGTGCTTGGGGAATCATATCAGATGCTGGAGATTGAACCTGGGTTCAGTCATGTGCAAGTCCTTACCTTCAGCACTATCTCTATAGCCCCCATTTCCTATTTCTTATAAATGATTCTCTAGGCTTAGCATGTCTCTAATACCAGACATTTCCATGGATTATCAATATTCCCTTAACAACTGAAAAAATTACTTATAAACAGACTTAAAACAATTTCAGCACTTCTCTGGTATTGTGTTCAGGGAGGCTTTGAAATCCAACAATCTGAAGATAGTGAGATAGAGATCCAGGAGAGAGGGTTGTATAATTCCTTCCCAAATCTGAATTCCTAAGAACCAGGAGATCAATGATGTAAGTTCTAGTACCATGAGAAGAAGAGATTGATGATTCAACTCAAAGGTAGGCAGAAAAAAAGTAAATTCTCCTTTCATCTGCCTCTTTCATTTGTCCCTGAACACACTGAAGTAAGCCTTTCATCCTGAAGAATGTAATCTGGTTTGTCCACTTGACCAGTTTAAATGCTAAATTTCACCCAGGAATACCCACTGAGATAAAAAAAAAAATGTTTACCCAGATTATTCTGGACACGTCCAGGACCAAAATAAACTTAGCAAACTGATCACAAAGTGCTTTGAGTCAGACATTGATTTATCTCTAAACTGCCATGTGGAATCATCTAAGTAAAAAAGAAATTGCTTCACTCATCAATTTTGTGGCTACCAAAAAAAGGGGAGCTTGGGCTGGAGTGATAGCACAGCGGGTAGGGCGTTTGCCTTGCATGCGGCCGACCCGGGTTCAAATCCCAGCATTCCATATGGTCTCCTGAGCACCGCCAGGAGTAATTCCTGAGTGCAGAGCCAGGAGTAACCCCTGTGCATCGTTTTTGACCCAAAAACCAAAAAAAAAAAAAGGGGAGCAGGGGAGCTCATCTGATCAAGATAAAATATTCTACATCCTGACTTCTTGTCTGAAAACTTCTGCCCATCATTCAGACACAGACAAGTGGGCTTTCCAAGTGTCACCACCAAGGAGCTAACTTGCAGTCATTTCTCTGTTGCATTTATTGATCCCCTCTTCACCTTAGTGGGTGCAACCTCAGGGCACTCATTTCATCATTAACAACGGTATGACTGCTATCTTTTAATGAACACATGATAATTATATTACAGCATATTTCTTACCGACACACCATCATCGTTCAGGTTAGAATTATAAACCCTAAATTGTTTGAGGACACTGAATATTTGACTGGGAGCTTTCTGTGCAGATAAGAATCATTGCTAAGAAAAAAGGACTTTGAATTTAGGAGTTCTTCATTTAGAGCCTAGTCTTAACCTTTGTTTCTGCTGCATTGTCTACTAAGTATGTCCATCTTAGGGCAGGGGCTGGTATAGGCAGACAGTAGGGGACTTCCTCTTTAGATATCCTTAGGTAATATTTTGGTTTTATGGCCCTTTGAAATTCTTTGTCTAGGATCCACATACCTGCCTGCCTGTGTCCAAATGAAGGATGCAATAACAACAGGTGTTACTGTTTGCACATTGGTTGAATAGCGATGAAAGACCAGTGCGGTAGGAACATTGTACACAGCAGAACTTGGTGATAAAATCGAGCATTAAATTTTAGAAATATTTAATTTGAACCACTGACAAACCAAAAAATCAGCTGAGTATGTTTTATGGAACTCAAAGAAAGTTTTAGAATTATCTCTAGCAGTTGCTGGGGGTAAAAATTACTAATTGAGATCATGATTATCTGGGGATTTCTTGAGAAGAACATGGAATGGAAAAGAATGTTCTTTAGGACTAAAGAAAACCTATGTTCAACAGGTACTGACGTGTCAAAGGTAAACAAACAGCGTGGACCCCCAAACTGATCGAACAGGGAATGGCCGTGGCAAGCAAGCTTCCAACAAGGCACACAAAAAAAAGTGTTAACATCTCTTCAAGATGGGGAAGCAACAAAATTAAAGAACTCTGGGCTGCTTACTCACTTCATGTCCTGGGATGCGGCTGCCAGTTAAGGGAGTCACTTCAGGTTTGACTGTTGTAGATTAACCATCAAGAGAGGATGGGGAATATTAGGACATCATGTTACTGTTGTTTGTTTCTTGGGCTACACCCAGCAGTACTGAGTTGTGGGATACATAGTGAGAGGGATGGCATCCAAAGCCCCATGTCTAACAAGCGCTGTAGCGCTTGGGCACTCATTTAGGCAATTTCACCTCGACTCTAATAGCCAGGTATACCCCAAAGAGGAATGAGTATTTAAATGTTTGAAATACTTTATTCTTACTAGTCAGATGCTGATTTTGTTGGTCACTGATTTGGTCTATTTCCTTCCCACACTATTACTACAATATAAAAGACATGGAAGTAGAAAATATGCTTTTCTTGTTAACTTTATGGGCTCACTTCTTACTACATTTGTTTATTCAATAAATGCTTGTTTAAAATTGTGACACCAAAATGACCAATATTCCAATAAATATAAATTTAGCCAGAAATTAGCTTATCTGTCCCCTGCCTTCACCACCACATCCTGTGTGATTTCCGACGGGCAGTACCTGAGTAAATTTAGACTGCTTTTGACTTCCATTGCATTTTCTAGTACCTTGTACCCAGGACAAATAGCCAAAGCTGAGGCTATTCTCCACTTTTATTTTAGTATTTGCGGGGCTAATATAGCTAACGAAATGGAGAATGAAGATGGTTATATGACATTGGTACGCAGGACTCGTTTCAAATCTGAGCAGAGATCTAAAGGTAAGAATATTATTTTCCTTCATTCAGAAATTAGTCTAAAATCATAGTGTTGATGGGGCTGGAGAAATGCTATGGCAGGAAGTACAGTGCTTTCCTTGCATATGGTCAACCCGTTTTGATCCCTGGCACCTCCTAGAATCCCCCAACCCGTTTTGATCCCTGGCAGCCCAGAGAATCCCCCACTGTACCCAGTAGTGATCCGTGAGCACAGAGCAAGGAGAGAGCCCTGAGCACTACTGACTGTGGCCTGAGAACAATAAAATAAAATTAATTGCAATATTCTCTTAGAAATGTTACTGTAGTTGAGCATTTTTAATTTTGAGATTTACGTAAATGGTCATCATTTGTCTGAAGTAGGCATATGTTTATAACCTAGGGTCAGAGCAGCGAAAATAAGATAATGCATCATGTCCTCCAGGTTGGAGCATTCAAAACAGCAATGCGACTGTCAAGTAAAAGAATGAAAGGAGTATTTTTACAGAAATCATTCCTCCTGCAAAAAGAAATGAATTATAGACGCAATGCTTTGGATGTGATGTCTTTACAAAGGTGCTGATTCTACTCAGGAAATGCCAGTGACATTGGTGAAAGTAAAGTTCTGAGCGTATTCATGTTTTATAGCACAAACACTTGTTTTAATGTCCGTGCATGTGTGTTTTACTTTTCACTCCAAAAATGTCATGAGATTGTTGTCCTAGCCCTTGGGAATGAGAGAAGGGAGAAGTAAAAGAAAGCTTTAGTCATCTAAAGCTTTAGGCCCATTCCATAGGGCCATTTTATCTGGGTCAAGGTGTTTTTTTTTTTTAATATTGGTGAGTCTAACAAACAACAGACCACAGACTCATGTCTAAACTCAGCCTATATTAAAAATGCCAAAACATTCCTACAGCCATAGTAACCATCTAAATAGAGATGAGATGAGTTAGATGTTTCTGGTCACAGCTGAAGTACTGTTTGTTTGTTTTTTGACTCTCATTAAGCACCTTCATTTTTTTTTCTTTTTGGGTCACATCTGGCAATGCACAGGGGTTACTCCTGACTCTGCATTCAGGAATCACCCCTGGAGGTGCTCAGAGGACCATATGGGATCCTGGGAATCGAACCCGGGTTGGCCGCATGCAAGGCAAACACCCTACCCGCTGTACTATTGCTCCAGCCCCAAGCACCTTCATTTTTTTAAGGAAAAGATTTTTTTAAAAAACAATGATTAGGGGCTGGAGCGATAGCACAGTGGATAGGGCATTTGCCTCGCATGCAGCCAACCCGGGTTTGATTCCCAATATTCCTTATGGTCCCCCAAGCACTGCCAGGAGTGATTGCTGAGTGCAAAGCCAGGAGAAACCCCTGTGCATCGCTGGGTGTGACCCCCCAAAAGAAAATAAAACAATGTTTAAAAATGAAGTGAGGGTGATAGTACAGTGGGTAGGGCCTTGCCTTACACGCATCAGATCTGGGTTTGATCCCCACATCCCATATGGTTCCCTGTGTTACACCAGGAGTGACCCCTTAGCTCAGAGTCAAGAGTAATCCCAGAACACTGCCAGTGTGACCCCGGAACAAAAGAAAAAATTAAAAATAAAAGTCAAGTGAGTCATAAGAAGAAGGTCTGAATGATCTCACTTATCTGTGATATACAGAAGGAAAACAGGAGAGAAATGCTGGGGATCAAAGGGGAGACGCCCAGATTGCCCTTAGTCCTTGACCAGAAAACAAGAACAGGGAAACACAGAAGCAGAGGGGGAGAGTGGGGAGAAATGGATAGGAGCTAGTAGAGGCAGGAGTGAGGGGACTCAAGAACGTTGGTGGTGTAGAAGTGTGGTAAATGTATGTATCTAAACGACAGAGTCAATAATACTGTCAGCATGAGATCCTACCTACAATAATCAAACTAAAAAATATGCCCCAGAGAGAATAAGACTGGGAATGGGAGGGGACCTGGGGACAATGGTGGAAAGAAATTGACACTGGTGGTGGAACATTGCATACCTGAAACAAAACTATGAATAAATAGGTAAATCATGGTACCTTTATATGAAAATCTTTTATTATAAGAAATTAAAATTTGTATTAAAAGACTAAACAGTCCTTGCAATTGTCTCATGCTCATGGTTCAGTTTCTATCAATTTCTCTCAGTATCAGAAAATAAAAGATTCTTTTCATAAGCAAATGATTGTAATATAATGAAAACTAGGATCTTTGGATTTAATGGATTTAGTTGAATCCTAAACTCCACAGAATCCGTGTGCAGCCTTGTGCACACAACACTTAGCTTCTTAAATCTTAATACTTTTATTCTCATAGAGCAAATGTGTTTTGTGATATTTTATGTAGATCTTTCACTGCTAAATCTTTTCATAATTTATAAACAACTTTGTGTTAGGCAAATAATGACGTAAAATGGGCATATAAAACAAAGGCTAATTTCTATTTGAGTTATGATGAAAGAAAGATAAGGTTAGTAGAATGCTAGGCTGTAGTTAGATACATTTCTGTGAGCTTGTTCTCACTTGCCATAAATCTGATTTGAGCTCCTGGGCTACTTACTAATAATGGAGCTGCTACTTGGCTAAAAAAGATACTGTCACTAAACCCAAACAGGAAGGTTTCCACCATAATCACTGTTGCGGGAAGATAGGATGGCATCATGCTGTATTCCTCTGTCTCTTCAAGAGAAAAGAAAAACTCGCTTAGGAGACTCAAGGTGGTGGAAGGCCTGAAATTTAATTAAGAAAAAGAAAAGGGAGGAATTGTATGTTTGGGGATGTGACCCAAGTGGGCAGACTCAAGAAATGGGAGGTGCACCCAGTGAGCTCACAGGGGGTTTTCAGACCACTTTTCATCTTGCCCATGATGCTGCTGTTTGTTTCCTAGAACGGAAGTCTTGGAGTCCAGTGGTTTTAGGGGTGTGTGTGTGTGTGTGTGTGTGTTCTTCTCAGGCTGAAAGTCCCAGCAGCAAATAGTCCCTACAGCCCTCAAGATGCTCATGTTTTGTTGAGCATTTATGGACCTAGAGATTCCACATAACAGGGCTTTGGCAGCTGGTTTGGCCCCACACACTGCCTCTGCTACCAATACATGTATTATTTATGTTAAGGACTCACACTGGACTGGAGTGATAGCACAGCGCGTAGGGCATTTATCTTGCATGCGGTTGACCCAGGTTCGATTCCTCCGTCTCTCGCGGAGAGCCTGGCAAGCTACCGAGAGTATCTCACTCACACGGCAGAGCCTGGTAAGCTACCCATGGCACATTCGATATGCCAAAAACAGTAACAACATATCTCACAATGAAGACGTTGCTGGTGCCCACTCGAGCAAATCGATGAGCAATGAGATGACAGTGATACAGTGAAAGACTCATACTGAGACTTTTTCTTTAAGGAGGGCTAGAAAGGTCGTGCAGGGGTTAAGGCACTTGCCTTGTGTGCTGCCAATTCCAATTGGATTCCTGGTCCTACAGACAATCCCAATATGTCCATTACCAGCTCTCCCAGAAATGCACCCTGAGCACAGAGCCAGGAGTAAGTCCCGAGAACCACTGGATGGGACCCCAAAACAAAGTTAATATAAGGCAAAGGAAATTGAATTCAAGTTTAAAGTTGTCAAAATTCTAGGCAAGTCATCACCAAGGCAAGACAATAGTGATCCAATTACAATTTAAATACAATGATTTCTTTTTGTTTTGACATGCTACAAAGATTTTATAATGGCATAAATCGTTATCACTGTATCACCATATCACTGTCATCCCATTTTTCATTGATTTAGTAAAGTGGGAGCCAGTAACGTCTCCATTCGTCCTAGCCCTGAGATTTTAGCAGCCTCTCCTTACTCGTCTTTCCCAACGATTGGAGGCTCTTTCAGGGTCAGGGGAATAAGACCTGTTATTGCTACTGTATTTGGCATATTGAATACGCCATGGGGAGCTTGCCAGGCTCTTCCGTGCAGGCAGGATACTCTTGGTAGCTTGCTGAGCTCTCTGAAAGCATATATATATATATATATATTCCTTTATGTTCACTCATGAGTGAGGCTCGGCCTGAGCATGTGAAAAGAAGCCTGGAGCGTGGCAGTGGTTTGGTAGTGGAGGTTGGCTGTCAGGGCTGGGTCCTTTGTGGGGGGAGGGCTCTCACCCACCCCCCTCTTGGGCATCCTTGGCACAGAGTCTGGACTCTTCATCCTAGTGGATAAGGTGAGGAGCAGGTCCTAGAATGGACCTCTCCTGAGAAGTTACCTTAGCGTCTGAGTAAGTTCTTTTTCTCATTCCCAGTTCAGGAGAGGATGGGGATGTCGCTCTGTCCTCGGTGCTGTTTCTGCTTGCTTGGGTGCAGAGACCTGGTTAGGAGACCTCCTTTAGTCCCCAAGCTCCTCCCCGAGGAAGCAACATAGGGACTGCCTGTCTGCCTTTTCCTTTCTTTTGCCTCATCACTTATGATTGAGAGTATGATGTGATTATTTGTGTGAAAAGGAAAAAACAGAAAGTATCCTTTAGTCTAGGACTGGAATAAAGTATTATAACACGATAAAATGAAAATGTAGCTAAAAATAATAGACCATTGGTATTTTCGAATTTTTAGTAAACTTAAATTCTATCATATCTAAAATGGAATATTGTCATATGTGAGAGAACATATCTTATCTCTGTAATAAAATAGTAGAAAATGTTTTTATTGCATTAAAACTTTAGGTAATACAGCAACTATAATATTTAAGTTTATGGTAGTGATGTACAAACTCCTGCACCACCACAGTGCCCATGGTCCTCCGCCACTGTCCTATATCCGCTCTGTTTGTTTTCCAAGTGAATAATCTAAAATTCACAAACAAAACTATCTCAACATTTAAGATTTGTCCTGGTGTCTGCGGTGTTACAGTCTTGTGCTCTTATGTGGATGTCTTGGGATCCTTTTCTTCATGGTGGCAGTCATTGGCCTACATTTTCGAAGTGAGTATAATTATATCTTTTTCCACTTTCAGATGTTAAACATTAAATTCTACTAGTAGTAAGGCCAGCTCCATAGAACCGCTCCAGATTACCAAGTTCAGTTGACCAGCTACATAAACTTATAAAAGGATTATATTAAGTTATAGTAATTGGACCAGAGCAATAAAACAGTGGGGAGAGTGCTTGTTTTGCCTGTGGCCAACCTGAGTACCATCTCTGGCATCTCCTATACCATGTTAGAGTGAAGATCCAGGATAACCCCTGAGGAATGTTGGGTGTGGCCCAGAAGGGAAAAAAGAAAGCATAATATATTCTGAAATAGAATGTTAATACTTTTTCTGCGGGGTTTCTGATGTAAAACTTCCAGTTAAAGGTTAGCATTCTTTACTAAAATATAATACACTTTTATACAGAGAGTATGTGCTTACTGTTATTGCAGTGAGATATAATGATTTAATACAGGTGTGTGCTAGGTCTTTTTTAAGTACCTCTTTGAAAAAATACTAAAATGGACTTCTTCACACTTTCTGAATAGTATTTACTGTGTGCATTCTGTAGTCACTCTTTTTGAAACAAATTAACCAATTCATGGTTTCTATCATTGTTTTGCATTGTAGCAATGCCTTAAAGTCATGCGTAAACTTGGCTCTAACTTGTTGAAAATGAAGGCAATCAAGCAATTTAATTTTCCCATGTAATTTTTTAAAACAGAAGAGGAAGATGATTTTACAGAGTGACCGGTAATGTGCACAGTTAGGCTGTCAAAAAGTTCTGACTGTGGCACTGTAATTGTGTATATTAACCACTCAGACCAATAGTATGCAACCACAAAGCAATTTTATTAGGGGGAAGACCACATTATGGCGGCATAGCATACAGTTCAGTTAGAGTTAAAGGGAGGGGACAGGGACACAAACCACGTAAGCCACAGGCATTAGCTAACAGAGCAGAAGTGATACTGGATATCACTTTGCACTGGACGTTCCACAGGCAAGAGGGCACACTGCTGAGCATGAGTCTTTTGGGCCTTAGGACTATGGGGACAGAATCTTCAAAGTGTCTCAATCAAGTCACTGAAATTCCACTCCCAAATTTCAATCATATTTCAGTTGTATTTATAAGACTGCAAGTTAGTTTTAATTTAGAAGTAAATATACATAGTCATGCTGTTATATGTTCCTGTATTTTGCATATCAGTTTATACTGATATTCTGATAAGTAGATACTTATATATATATATATAGTACTTATCACTGTCTTTTGCCACAAACGGTGCTTAAGTATTTGTGTTTACCCATTTTATATTATAATATTCATGCAAATAGTATTTAATTGGCCACAGTCATTACAATATCAATACCTATATCTATCTCTATATATATTTGTGTGTTCCTGGAAAGTAATTATTCAGTTGATATGTAAATAGACTATAAGCAATCTAATTTAGCAGTGGAAGGAACTACATAGAATAAAAAGAAGATTTGATGTGTCTGTGTGTGTCTGTGTGTTTGGGGTGCAACAAGAGTCTCAATTTTACAAATTGAAATTTAATAATGCAAGAATTTAGAATTGTTTTTAATACTTATAGGAATAAAAGTAGGTGTGATGAAAGTGACTAATTCTGGAGGATGGAGTCATAACCTAGATATGACTAGGAGTCATATGATATGGTATGGTCATATCCTAGATATGATTTTAGGAGTCATATCTAAAATCAAATAGTAGAGAAAAGAGATTTAGAAATTTTATGATATTTTTGTGCTAGAATTTTATTCTAATAAACTAATATTTTTATTCATTTTTAAAGGTTTATCAAATTTTTCCTTTGCACTCACTAAGGATAAAAATATGGATTTACACAAGACTGTGAATATCAGTAGTCTAGGAGGTAATGTATTTTATTATCTTTTATGTGTTGATCTGATTTGAATCAAGAGATTTAAACTTGCTGGTCATATTAAGTACTGCAAATAAAACAGTCATCTAGTTGACTTCCAACAGTTGTATGATAATTGACCCAGAAAATTTAACACAGATTGAACCAATTGTGATGGTCAATGTTCTGTGTTAGATTGACTAGGCTACATGTAATTTTCCAGATACTTAGTTAAAACACCTAGCCTTGTACAAGTACTACTTTTTAATTGAGATCTGCTGGTATTTTAAGTAAGTAGGTTTTGAGTTAAGTGGATTTCTTCTTATGATGAAGGTGGACCTTATTCAATTTAATTTCTTACAAAAATTTTCAAAAAATTCTGAAATTAGCACAATTAGCACAATTAGAGGGAATTAAGCTTCTAATCCTGAAGTATAATTCACCTGGGTCTCCAGCATGAAAGCTTCCTCTTTACCTATCTGTTAAGCTTGGACATGTTAAATATAATCCTTTGATTCTGGAAAAACCTGACCAACATATCAATTAATCA
This sequence comes from Sorex araneus, assembly GCF_027595985.1. NCBI lineage: Eukaryota > Metazoa > Chordata > Mammalia > Eulipotyphla > Soricidae > Sorex > Sorex araneus. The sequence continues at coordinate 50,650,511 of NC_073311.1, forward strand.
CTGTCATCCCGTTTCTCATCGATTTGTTCGAGCGGGCACCAGTACCGTCTCTCATTGTGAGACTTACTGTTACTTTTTTTTGCATATCCAATACTTCACGGGTAGCTTGCCAGGCTCAGCCATGCGGGCACAATACTCTCGGTAGTTTGCCGGGTTCTCCGAGAGGGGTGGAGAAATCAAACATGGATTGGCTGTGTGAAAGGCAAAAGCCCAACCGCTGTGCTATCACTCCAGCCATTTAATCCTTTGATTCTGGAAAAACCTGACCAACATTTCAATTAATATGTTGATTGCCTCGTATAGGAGGCAATACTTTGATTGTAATCTGTTATGTGACTTTGAGGAAGTTATTTAAAGTCAGTGTGAATCATCTTCCATGCATAAATTAGGGGTGATAAGAATACCTACTTCCACAAGATTTTCTCATATTCTTAGACTTTTATATAGAAAAAATAACGATACAAATATATATTATTATTATTTTGTTTGGGTATTTTTTACATTCGTTGGCGGGAGGTGAGGGGGATAATACCTGGCAATGCTCAGGGGTTACTGCTAGCTCTGCACTAAGGAATTATTCCTGGTGGTGCTTGGGGGATCACAACGGATGCCAGGGACCAAACCCAGGTTAGCAAGATGCAAGGCAAATGCCTTAACCACTATGCTATCACTCCACCCCCCTATTTTTTTTGGAAGCCATACTTAGAAGTTTTTAGGGGTTACTTCTGGTGTGGTGCTTGAGGGTTTATTCCCACTGATGCTTGAACAATGTGCTGCTGAGAATTGAACCCAGAGTTCCTCCATACAAAACATGTGCTCCAGCTTATCTTTTGGCCTTCCATATTCCTTTAGACAGTACCAACAGTTATCAGTACACACCAATACCATCACTTACCATTTATTTTTAAATTGCTATTTATTTTTTAATTTACCATTTTTTTAAATTTACGCTAGCACGTTGTTCAATTGATATGTTGGAAATAAAAATGAGTCATGATTGTGCAGAATTTATCATATTCAGGATTTTTTCTGTCTAGAAATTTTCATACATAGAATTTTTCTCCATGGTGCCACTTACCATGCTTCTGATTTTTAATTTTATCTTCACTGTATCACTGTATCACTGTCATCCCATTGTTCATCGACTTACTCTAGCAGGTGCCAGTAACGTCTCCATTCATCCTAGCCTTGAGATTTTAACAGCCTCTCCTTGCTTGTTTTTCCCAACAATTGGAGGCTCTTTTCAGAGTCAGGGGAATAGAACCTGTTACTGTACTTGGCATATCGAATTTAGCAATATCGAATATTGAATATGCCATGGGGGCTTGCCAGGCTCTTCTGTGTGGGCAGGATAGTCTCAGTAGCTTGCCAGGCTCTCTGAGTATATATACATATATATATATATATATATACATATATATATATATGTTTCCTTTTATGATGATGTGTCGTGTGGCCGCTTTGTTTCTGCACAGTCCAGGAATATGTGTGCTCCTGTTTTAACATGCTGCACTGATCATCTGGAATACTTTTAGTATGTTTTTCAGTTATACTTTGTTGATTAGTACTTCAGTACTATAGTATCAATATCCATAATCTCACCAGTAGCTGTGGATAGTCCATCCAAAGGTAGGTAATTTTAGATGTTTTAATACAACTATATTCTGCAACAGGGAAGAGAATCTAGCTCTCCCAAATCTCTAAATAATTTGCAAATGTGAAATGTTAGAATATTCATGATTGGCATGTATTTTTTATATGGTCCTGGGGCCATGCCAAACAGTGATCAAGGCTCGCTCCTACCTTGGCACACAGGGTTCACTCCTAGTGCACCCTAAGAACAATATGGGGTGGAGGGAATTAAATCCAGGTAGCCATGTATAAGCAAGCACCCTACCACCGTACTGTCTCTCAGACTGGGATTGGCAGCTCCTCTTGCCCTGGAAAAGTGTGAGTTTCATTTTATTTGAAAGTTTATTTTAACTTTACTTTCATTTTATTTTTAACTTTTATTTTACTTTTATTATTAAGTTTATTTCTACTTTTATTCAGAAAGTTTCATTTCTGATATGGCAATATGATTGGGCATTAAGTCAATACAACTTAGGAATGAAAAGGGGAGAGGCAGGAGGGACACAGGGGCCATTGGTGGTGGGAAATGTACACTGGTGAAGGGACAGGTATTGGAACACTAAATGACTGAAACCCGATAATAAACAACTTTGTAACTGGAAAAAAAAAAAGGTATTGGGTCAAAAATAAATAAATAAAATAAAAATACAAAAGAGAAAAAAGAATGAAAAGAAAGAGGGATTTTATATATTAAAAATTAGTCCTATTTTAATATTCTTTTTTCTGGTAACATCTACTTTACTCTTTTACTTGTCTTAGCTAAAATTACTACTGTGATCTCCAAGGCTGAACGTTTAGAAATGTCTTGTGGGGAACTCATAAGCAATGCTCAGGATGCCCAGAGAGTCCAGCTAACTGGGTAGTTGGCTCAATACAAGGGCCTGGAGATAATTTGTTGTTCAGTCTCAGAAGTGTCTAGAATACCCAGGGCTACACTGGACATTCTAGAGGTCTCGAGGGCTATTCCCAGAGATAACCCCAGGAATACTGGGATCAAAATTATACTAGGATCAAAATCAGACTGCGTCAGGCATCTGTACTATCTCCCATTCCTTCTCAAAGGTTTAGACTCATATATAGCAAAATAAAGTATCAGTCTACCAATGAAAAAATATGACATGCTCTTAATATCAGGATATTCAATACATATATACACTCAACTCTCAGCAATTAGTCTATGGTCACAGAGCTACACAGTCACTGTCACTGTCATCCCGTTGCTCATCGATTTGTTCGAGCAGGCACCAGTAACGTCTCTCATGGAGAAACTTATTGTTACTGTTTTTAGCATATCCAATACTCACGGGTAGCTTGCCAGGCTCTGCTGCGAAGGCTCGATACTCTCGGTAGCTTGCCGGGCCCTCCGAGAGGGGCGGAGGAATCGAACACTGGTCGGCCGTGTGAAAGGCAAAAGCTGAACCACTATGCTATCGCTCCAGTCAACAGAAATATTATAGGCATGTAGAGACATAGAGATAGAGCGTCAGCTCGGCATGGACAATGGGTCCTTTATGACCCAGGGACACCTAGTCTCAGTTGGCAGACATGGCTTGGGTGAAAGTCTCATTCCTATGTGGGAAGATCATTGGGCATTACGTCAATACAACTTAAAGAATGAAAAAGGAAATGAAACTTTCCTTCATAACTAAGGAAACTGGTAATAAAAAGCAAATGAAGGTGAAAGTAGGGCCAGTCGCGCAATGGAAAAGAAGGTGAAAGTATCCAACACAATGAGATAAGTTATAGTATAGAAAGTCATGTCACAGAAGTGATATGTAGAAATCACTCTCAAGAAATGTAGAGCCAGATAATGAATGAACAAAAACAACAAACTTTCATTTTTTCAGTCAGAAATTGGAATAAAAATTATTTTATGTTTATTTCCGATACTTATAAAGGCCAGAATTCAAAAACTTTGTTCTTCCCTCTGTTTTTTTCCACAAGCCTTGCTCTTAGTCCAGGAAATATACAAATTAATCAAGGTATCTTAGTTCTCTTCTGCTAGTAGAGATAATTTTAAATGACAAAAAAAATAGCTGGCAAAAATTTATTTTTCAGTTCATCACATTTGTTATCATTTATACTTTCTCGTTGATGACAGATAATTAATACTGTTTCTACATTTCATTTAGAAAAAGAGTCAACATGCCCAAATGAGTGGTTATTGAGCCAAGGTAAATGTTACAGGTTTTCAACTTCTCCGAAAACCTGGAACAAGAGTCAACACGATTGTTTAAATCTACAATCACATTTGCTGGTGATTCAAACTCCAAAGGAGCTGGTAAGGAAGGGTCTAAGTGACCCAGGAAGAATTGCTCTGTGCAGGGATGTGTGGGGTGAGGGAGGGGTGTGTGTGAGTGTGCGTGCGTGCGTGTGTGTGTGTGTGTGTGTGTGTGAGCGCACGCGTGTGTTCATGTATTGTGGTGGGAGCAGAAGTGAGAAAGAAGTTGTTTTAGAAAATGTATTAGTCATAATATAATTACTGTTCATGAAAATAATATTTTGAAAGAAATTAATTTTGCTATTTAATTTATGTCTGGCATAATTACTTATAAAATGCATTGCATATTTTTTAAAGGGCTGGAGCGATAGCACTGCAGGTAGGGTGTCTGCCTTGCATGCATCTAACCCGGTTCAATTCCTCCGCCCCTCTCGGAGAGGCTGGCAATCTACCGAGAGTATCTCCCCTGCACGGCAGAGCCTGGCAAGCTACCGTGGCATATTTGATATGCCAAGAAAACAGTAACAACAAGTCTTACAATGGAGACGTTACTGGTGCCCGCTCGAGCAAATCAATGAGCAAGGGGATGACAGTGACAGTGATGTAAATAAGCAAACACACTGTCTCCTCCATAGGAATTTGTACAGAAGAATTTGAAACCTGGACATCCTGGTTGGATCGGACTACATGTTAGTGAGGTCCAAGGAAACCAATGGATGTGGATAGATGAGCAACCTTTTGTGGAACAAAATAGGTGAGTAGTTTTTGAGGAGGTGGGATGATGGGAAGTATGTTTTTGTTGTAGAAATATATTTTTAATTCAAGAATAAGATTTCTTGCCTTTCAGTCTCTTTTCTTTTTTCTTTATTTTTTCTCTTTTTTAAAGTTTCTCATTTTTTATTTTCCTCTCTTTCTCTTAAAATCTTCACTAGCACAGAGAAATGGGGATAGAAAATCTTCATCATCGCACCCACTTATTTCCAGTTTGCACTCTTTGTAGAAGAATTTCCTATGTAAGTTTGGCTGTTGGAAGCTTTAAGATATTCGGTCATTAATTAAAAATCAATGTGCTTATGTCTATCTTTCAGCTTTGCAATAGTTGGACCAAGGGAAAACATGAACTGTGCTGTCATAACAGGAAGCAGTATATATTCTGAAGACTGTAACTCCAACTTTTTTGGCATTTGCCAGAGAAAAGCCATTTAAACAACAAAAACAAATGTATCCATTTAAAGTATGAATGTCAACAGTTCTTATCTTTCTGTAGAATATAAATTTATTCCTTTTTACTACAAATAAATATGCGCACAGAAATACTTCAAAATAAAAAAACACACTTTTAAATAAGAAAACATAGTTTTTTATGCTTCCAATGTCTAAAAAAATAATTAAACTTCACTGTATCACTGTATCACTGTTATCCCGTTGTTCATCGATTTACTCGAGTGGGCGCCAGTAACATCTCTATTCATCCCACCCCTGAGATTTTAGCAGCCTCTCCTTACTCATTTTTCCCAATGATTGGAGGCTCTTTTCAGGGTCAGGGGAATGAGACCTGTTATTGTTACTGTATTTGTCATATTGAATATGCCATGGGTATAGCTTGCTGAGCTTGCCAGGCTCCGCCCATGTGGGCGGGATACTCTTGGTAGCTTGCCAGGCGCTGCCAATAATAATAATGATAATAATGACGATGATGATGATGATGATGATGATGCCAATAATGATGATGAATCGTTTCACTTTTAATCATGGGTACTCAGGACACAAATCTCTTACAAATTCTCCATGGCTTCTCCAGAAAATAGCCGTGTGTGTGTGTGTGTGTGTGTGTGTGTGTGTGTGTGTGTGTTTGGGTCACACCCAGCGATGCACAGGGGTTACTCCTGGCTCATGCACTCAGGAATTACTCCTGGCGGTGCTCGAGGGACCCTATGGGATGTTGGGGATTGAACCCAGGTTGCCCGAATGTTTTGTTTAAATCCCCATGTAGATATTCAAAAAATTATGATAGTTTAGGTAATATGGTCTTAATATTGGTAATATTTATAATTTTAATATACCTGATTACTGCATCTCATCAAAGTACCCAGGAAAAACACTTGCCCACTGTCCTAATGTAACTTCTGTTCCATCTTTTCATAGCTCCAACCCCTACTGTCCCCTCCACCCACTGGCCTGAATACACACGCTGCTTGGTAATCTGTTTTATTATCTAGAAACAGGGTTTGTTAGTATTTAATGCTACTAATTTGTTTGTTTCTCTATATACCAGAGAATAGTGCAAACCATGTTTTACATAACAACATTAAACCATCCAGTTACATGTGGTTTTAATCTTTTGAGTTCAACTCCTGACATAAGGTCATGTCATTTCTTTATTCTTGTAGTAGGCCAATTTCCTGCATTATTAACAGTTTTCAATATTTTTCACCGAGAAATCAAACTCCAAACAATAATGAAGTACTCAGGCAATATAAGGTCTTTATTTGAAATAATTCATGATTTTTAAATGTGATTACACACACACACACAAAAAAAAAAACAAAAAAAAAAAACAAAAAATGGGGCCGGAGCGATAGCACAGCGGGTAGGGCGTTTGCCTTGCACGCGGCCGACCCGGGTTCGATCCCCGGCATCCCATATGGTCCCCCAAGCACTGCCAGGAGCAATTCCTGAGTGCAAAGCCAGGAGTAACCCCTGAGCATCGCCGGGTGTGACCCAAAAAGCAAAAAAAAAAAAAATGTGATTACACAATACATCAATCTATATTAACACTTGTATTTAAGTATTAGTATTTAATATTACATAAATATGAGCATTAAATATTGATAATTATCTCCCCTTCTTTACAAACAAAATTTCACAAGTTGTATTATTTTTCTCTTTCACTTAGAAGAATGCATTTCAAGATCAACACAGAAATGCAACTTACATTCATAATTTCAACAGTTTATGTCCACTATGTATGTAAGTTGGTTATTTAACTCCTTCATGAACTTTCCTGTGCTTCATTTCCGGTGACAGCAGGAATTTTTACTTCCTACTAACTATGAATTAAAAAATGAAATGGATGATAGACTACACTGTTAAACTAATACAATAGCAACCATGGTCCCGCAAGAAAAATAAAGCATAATATAAATCAAGCAAACGAGCTCAAATCAAATTTTAATGTAAGTATTATATGCAATGGCATTCAAAACTCATTAAAATTTTTTATGTGACATCATGAAGCAAGCGCAATTAAAATAAGTCACGCTCAGTACCACACTGACATTGGCCAGGTAATTTACATGCAAATATAGTGTCATATAGAACATTTATGCATGAGCCAGGAGTGACCCCTTTTCATTGCTGGGTGTGACTCAAAAAGCAAAAAGAAAAAAAATAGCAATGCAATCACAGTGTGACCTCAAAGTATCAATTGTACTGTTGCTTAAGAGCCAATCAGTTGAGGGACATAGTGACAGGCACGCAAAGAGCTTTGAGCTTTATTAGTAATAACTCAAATGGCCATGGCTCACTCTTTTCCTCAAAGGAACCACCTTGTCTATGTTGTCACTGGAAGAAGTTTTTACAGAGAAAGAGAATAGAATATATGGATGAAAAACAATAGTAACATTCTCTTCTGGGCTGGGGAAGAAAACTAATTTTAGGGTGTATTCTTCTCCTCTATTACATTTTAGATTTGCTGCAAATCCACAGTAGATCAAGATGGCCCATGGAACTCTGCACTCCGTCAGCATTCAGAAAAGCAAACAATCCATTTCCCCTAATTTCAAACCTGAAAACAAACAATTAAAATTGATTTGGGAACCATCTATAGATAAAATGAAAATTAAATTAGTAATAAATTAGTAATAGTGATTTTTTTGTTTTGGGTCACACCCATCGATCTCAGGATTTACTCCTGGCTCTGTGCTCAGGACCCAATTTATTACTGTACTGGGATATTCTTCCAGACCCAAGAATAGTGATTTTAAGTGTAGTTATTATCACTACACTCCAGAACATCTTTAGTCAACGTTATGTTAAGTTTTGAAAGTACTGAATAAGATTTACGGTCATTTGATTCTTTTGAAATATTCTGGGATAAAGTCAAAGAGACTAAGTATATCCCCCCTTTTAATGACAATTACATTCCTTTTTCCAGTAAGAATTTGCTCTGTCGTATACATTTCAATACGTCCCTGTGGCGTATTCGATATGCCAAACACAGTAACAACAAGTCTCAGAATGGAGACGTTACTGGTGTCCATTCGAGCAAATCAATGAGCTATGGATGACAGTGACAGGGGTTGGGGAACTGGGAGGTAGCCCACACTCAGTAGTCTCAGGGGATTATGCAATGCAAGTGCCTAAATTCCAGCTCCAAGATCTCTTAACTCTTAACTCTTACTTATACCTTGTATAAGTACAGGTAGTTAGAAAAAGGTACTCACACTGCACAGATTTGCAGTTTGTTTGATAGTGAATGTAACTTCCAAAGGGGCACTCATAAACTGGACACACAAAATCAAAATAAAGTGGAGTAAAAATAGGAATGGAAAAATTCCCCTTGTGCATTTGGAAAGGTAAGTGCAAGTTTAGTTGCTGAAGGCTTGCTTTAGTGCAAGTGGCCTGTCACAGGTAGAGACTCAGAAAGTAATTGCACAGGACAAACTAGGAAAATTTCTGAATAGCAGCACAGCTCAAGTTGATTTTAAAATGTGCACAGCAGAATAAGTAATTTCCTACTAAATTTGAAACTTACAAATCATTGAATGTGGTGCCATTGGTCCATTTCCAAGGCCCGCCTTCTTCTCTGCTCAGGCCAATCCAGTGCATAGCAGTTCCTGTATGATTCTTCAGAAGTTCCTTCCACCCAAAAAGAATAATAAATTAGGGCATTATCAACCATGTAAGATTTAGAGTACATTGCAGAACAAATTTTTAATCTTGATCATCTTGTGTAAACTTTTTACAACTTGCATTCTAATCTGCATGCCCTCAGACTTCTTACAGAAAGTCACACCACTTACATAGAGAGGTGTTTAGATTATAGTTTTTTCAGAAAAGTTTTTATTTTCCTCTTTCTCTTTGTAAATATCTCTCAAAGGTAAGTAACTTCTATCATGCCATAGAAACTCTCTGAGCTACTAATTATCATTGAAAGTAACTTCTGTCTCTCAAATGAGTATTGCCAAGGAAAACAGACTTAATGTCTTTCAAGTTTTGTGTTGGTTTGTTCATTTATGGGCCATGCCTAGGCATTTCTCATATTTATTCCTGACTCTTGCACTCAAAGATCATTCATGCCAGGATGCAGGAACCATTTGGGATGCTGGGATTGAACCTGGGCTGGCCTTGTGCCAAGCAAGCACCCTATTGATCCAGTCTTTATTTCAAATTGTGATGATTTAAATTTGCAGAGTGGTTGACAGAGACTACAAACTAATATGATGCTCTATTTTTGTTGGATAAAATCAGAAACTCAGCAGTTCATACAAAATTGTTCAAGGGATCCTGCAATATGGGGTATGGAACACAATACTGAGTGATCTCTCTACCGCCAACACTGCATATTTTAAAAGTGACAGAGAACTAATGCTTATATTTTCTTTTCTGTATAAGTCTTATCCCAAAAACATAGAGAAGGGATTTCAAGGAGAAAGATACTTGGTAAAAAGCATAAGTAATGGTTGAAATAGAAAAACTCATCAGGCAGTATTTTGAGAAGACACCAGTTTAAGATGGTGCTTGCTATTATGTATTGTTTCCTTTAACCAGAAATTAAACTAACTTCTAAAATAATATCACCTATAGTAATAAAAGATATTGAGAAATGGGTTTCCTCTCTCTTCTATTGGCTTCCTGTTCAATAACAGGACCATTAACTTATTGTCCAGTTTTTTCAGCAAGTAAAGTGCTTCCCTTCACTATGTCCTGGTATCCAAGGCCTATTTTTCCTTTTTTTATTTCTTCCAGTTAGTTTCACATTGTCCCTATAACTACTTCACATCCTCAACTCTAAATTGCAAGAACAAAAAAATTTTTGTTTCCTGTGTTTCTCTAGACTATGCTTGTAAAAATGTAAAGATAGGGGTTTGGAGCGATAGCACAGCAGGTATGGTATTTGCCTTGCACGTGGCTGACCTGGGTTCAATTCCCAGCATCCCATATGGTCCCCTGAGCACCGCCAGGGGTAATTCCTGAGTGCAGAGCCAGGAGTAACCTCTGTGCATTGCCAGGTGTGACCCAAAAAAGAAAAGAAAAAGAATGTAAAGATATTCGAGTCAACCTGCTTTATAGCCTAAGAACATTGTAGCAAGTCTCTTGGCTCAATAAAATTATAACACTTATAGCACTCTCATCCCCTTGTTCAGAGATTTGCTCTGTTGAAGACCAGTAACATTTCCATTGTTACTGTTTTTGGCATATGGAATTCTCCACAGGTAGCTTGCCAGGCTCTGCCTTGTGGCGGGATTCTCTCAGTAGCTTGCCGGTCTCTCTGAGAAGGACGGAACCATCGGACCAGGGGAGGCAACATGCAAGGCAAACACCCTACCTGCTGTGCTATCACTCAAAATTATGCATTGTGATTAATGGTAAAACATTACTAAATTACCAGAGTTCAAATCACAGTTTAACAATACAAGACTGTTTGCTAATGGCTGAGCTATAGAACATATTTAAAAGATGGCTCAATTTATGTTTATATTTATGTTTCATTGCTCTTTAAAATCAGCCTAGTTAAATAAATTCTTCATAGACATTGTTGAAGATCTCATTAATTTTATAGTTGCTGTACTTGGAACACGGTTTCACTTAAATTACAATGGAGTTTTGATTTAATATTTTTATAGAAGCATTTATTCTCTCTATAAAAGGGTGTTGAGATGATTTCTTACCATTTCCTCTTTAGTATCAATATGAGCAAGCTCTGAACCTTTTGAATGGCAAAACTCTTTGCTGGCTGTCCAGTTTTTGGTTTCACCATATAAATTGAAACACTTCTCTTTAGTTTCAATCCCCAAACACGGATTTGTTTCTGGAGTCTTTAGTGTCACTATCACTGCAAATGCTGCAAAAAGAAAATAGTGTTTTAAGTGTAAAAATGTTTTTACAAATTCTGTGAATTGATTTTATTGCCACTATCTGTTTCCTAAATTTAGTCATGCTACCTATAAGGAAGATCTTTTAGTGGTGAGGCAGTCTTTGTTTTATATTTTATTCTGATCTCTATTTTGACAGATAAAACCACTAGTCACACATGATATAGATAGATAGATAAATAGATAGATAGATACACACATACATACATACATAGTTACATAGATACATAGATAGATGTGTGTATATGTATATACATACATATATGTACTGCCATCCTACAAAATACAATGAAAGAAATTTAGCAGTCAAGGAAGAGAGCTCAAGATGATTTTTTTTAATAGTGCTTAAAATCTGGCCCTTAAATAAGAACAAGGTTACTGAAAAACAATCAGGATGCTGCTTTGAAATCTTAGAGCTCTCCCTGCCAAGGAAGTGGTGGAAAAAGCCACTTTGAAACTAGGAGCATGCAAAAGTTATATACATTTAGGGGGTTGGGAAGATGGCTCAAAGGTCTGGAAAGCATGCTTTGTACATAGAAGGCCTGGGTTCCATTTCTGATACTGTCCCCTGAGCACCACAGGGAATATCCTATGAACACTGAGCCAGGAGTAGGCCCTAATTTCCCAAAACAAAGCAGAAAAGTTACATACTTTTTGTATGCTTGCTTTTGGCACTATACCTGGCAATTCTCAGGGCTTACTCCTGGCTTTTTACTCAAAGGTCACTCCGGGTGGGGCTCTGGGGACCATATGGGGTGAGGAGATTAAATCCCGATTGGCTGAGTGGAAGGCAAGTGCTCTACCTGTTGTACTATCACTCTGGCCGCATTTCCATTTTCATACTTTGTGGGCAAACTCAAAAACCCATAAATTGTACTCCTAGGTACATAGTCTAAGGAAAATTATTGTATGATCAAAAAAATTTTTTTTTTGGTTTTGGGCTATACCCAGTGGTACTTAGGGCTTACTCCTGACTCTATGCTCAGTGATCACTCCTGGCGGTAGTTGGAGGATCATATATGCGACCAGGGACAGAACCCGAATAGGATGCATGCAAAACAAGCACTCTATCTGTTGTATTATGGCTCTTATCTCCAAATATGTATTAAGTATAAAGATTAATAATTCTTAAATTCTGAAGGAAATTGGGGAATTAGATTTAAATACATGAAATAATGTCATTTACATTGCATATGTGCCCCAGGAGGAAACAACAAAAATATTCGAGTTTTCTATTCATAATATAATAAATGACAGCTAGAGTGTCCAACAGAATATGTTTTTAAATATTCAATGGAGTGCTTCACAGCAAAGTAAATGAAGATGCTACCACTACAGGGCCAGAGTGATAGTACAGCAGGTAGGGTTTTGCCTTGCATGAACCTGACCCAAATTTGATCCCTTGCATCACATATGGTCCTCCTAGCACCACCAGGAGTAATTTCTGAGAGCTAGGAGTAACCCATGAGCATTGCTGAGTGTGGCTTGCAAACAAATAAAAACCCTACAACCACATATTCAGCAGAAACTAATCTCACAAAAAATAATTTTGAGAGAAATTATGAGGTAATATATATCTCATGATTCTATTTATATTAAGCCACAAAAGAGACAAGTAGAAATCTTTGGGTGGTGAGGCCAGGGACCACATCTGGCAGGGCTCAGAGTTTACTCCTTGCTCTGTGCTCAGGGAGAGTCTTTAGGGACTCTCTATTGTGGTGCTAGTGATTGAACCTAAGTCAAACTTGTGCGAGGCTAGCACCATACCCACAGAACTGTATTTTTAGCCCGAAAGAAAATATTTTGCATACATAGTAAATTAAAATTTAGTAAACAGTGGTATAGATGTCATGACAGTGGTTCCGGATATAGGAGAGAGGGATACAAGATTAAGGAGAGCACCTAGTGGCCTAAGATATAGTAACAGTGAAGTGGGTGCTTGCCCTACACGCTGCTAACCCAGATTTGATCCCCAGCATCTCATGGTTCCCTGAGCACCACCAGGAATAATTCCGAGTGCAAAGCCAGGATTAACCTCTGAGCATCTCTGCATGTGGCTCAAACCATCCTCACCCCACAAAAAGAGAACATCTAAAAGTCTGCCTTGTAGGCTATTTGAAATGTTACATTTCATTTACCAATATTTAAGATGAATCTTAAACCTCAATAACTAGTGTCAGAAATGAAAGTTTATCTTCCTAGAAATGAAAATATTATTGACAAGAGAGAACAACCAAGGTATGACAATACAGTGAAATACCAGAGTTAGTAAATCATATGTTCCATTTCATCAATATTAAGTACATTCTAGAAGCTCGGATAATGGTGAATTTATTTCTATGCTCATTGGGCTGGAGCAATAGCCTAGTGGCTAGGGCGTTTGCCTTGCATGAGGCCGACTTGGGTTCGATTCCTCCGCCCTTCTTGCAGAGCCTGGCAAGCTACTGAGAGTATCTCGCTCTCATAGTAGAGCCTGGCAAGCTACCCGTGGCATATATTGCCAAGAACAGTAACAAGAAGTCTCACAATGGAGATGTTACTGGTGCCTACTTGAGCAAGTTGATGAGCAATGGGATGACAGTGACAGTGACAGTGATTGTTTTGGAAGTGTACTACTTTAGGGTTTTAGTTAGGTTCAGATTAATCAGAATAAGATAGCTTCTTTATTCCAAATGTTTGAACAAGCTATTATAACAAGTGAAATCACAAATAAAGATTCAAGTGTAAAACCAATTGCAAATTCTTCTCTCCTTACTTTGCCATGTAATATACAGTACTGAATTTAACTTGCCACAGTCAGGTAATGGATTGCATTCAGCTTCAAAGTTAAAAAAAAGTGCCTGAATTAAAAGTCTTTCATATAGAAAGCCATTTGTATAAATTTTATCTTCTATATCTTCACAAATAACATTGAGCTTCCAGTAGTGACAAATAAAATTGTTAGGAAGAGGATTACCAGAACTCTTAAGAATGTTAAGGAAAATAAAAATCATAGTGTAAATCATTACTAGTGTTAAAATTTACTAGCAAAGTACACATGCAGAAAATCAAGATGTGAATATTGTTAAATCATGATTCAAGAATTATAATCTGATCTTTTATAAAACAAAAAGAATAAAATTCACATATTCTTTTTATAATATTTTCATTTTATCAAAGAACATATTGCAATAAATTACTATGATTATGTCATTTTTATTTTAATAAATGTTTCACAGAGCAAATATCAGTAATATAACATCCTTAACCCAAAAGAACTTAGAAATACTACAATTATAGATTCAGTGATACATGGTGTTTAAAATGTCAAGAATTAGAGTCAGACAAATGAGTTCATTTCATAATTTAGTTTTTGAACAGATAATGTAGTCACTTATTTCTCTTTTTATTGGTAAATATATTTCAAGATTATACATGTTTCATCAATTTTGATACTTGAATATATTTTGTCATTTATATTTTTGTTACTTGTCTTAAATCCATGTTACTTTTTGCAATACTTCTTTAACTTCTACAATTGCTCTCAATATGCATTACTTCTTTAACTTCTACAAATGCTTTCAATTTTTAAAAAGATAGCTCTTATTATTTTATTGTATATGATATTTGTGATTAATTTTCTCAAATATAAATAATTCTTATTAAATAGAGGGACTCCGCGCTCGGGGTGCTCCAGAGTAGGTTGGGTGAAAACCCTCCCCACCCCAAGGGACCCAGTCCTGGCAGCTGACCTCCACTACCTAACCGCCACCATGCTCTAGGCTGCTTTCTGGAGGAAAATTATTATTTTGACACATTATAAGATACTTTCTACCCATTTTCCATAATTGCCACACCATATTTGATGGAGTTCAGACAGTAGTCAACAAATAAATATATATATATACATATACATATACATATACATATACATATACATATACATATACATATACATATATGTATAACGAGAGCCTGGCAAGCTACCAAGAGTATCCCACCCACATGGGCAGAGCCTGACAAGCTTGGCAAGCTACCCATGGCATATTCAATATGCCAAAAACAGTAACAATAGGTCTCATTCCTCTGACCCTGAAAGAGCCTCCAATTGTTGGGAAAGACAAGTAAGGAGAGGCTGCTAAAATCTCAGGGCTGGGAGGAATAGAGATGTTACTGGTGCCTGCTCGAGTAAACTGACAAAGAATGGGATGACAGTGACAGTGATACAGTGATTAAATAGAGAATATGATTGCATTTAAAAACTTTGAGTCTTTAAAGAGAAGGAAAGAAAGTGATACTGCCTGGTAAACTGATTTTCTCTACAGAAAATCTTTTAATACTTCAGAACTAAGAGATCTATCATAAAGTAAGCTTTTGAATTAACTCACTCACCTGTGCAAATGACCACAAATAGAATGGCAAGTGAAGCACTTACAACAATGCATCTTTTCTTCCACAACTTAGTCACCTTATCACACGAGACTGTTTTCCACATACTTGAATGAGCCACATCCGTAGTAAATCTGTGGGAAAAGCCAGGTCCGTAGGACTCATGACTGAAAACTTCAAGCTCAACAGAGTTGGGAATGGGTGATGATCCCCCATCTTCCTGTGTTTTCAGCGGCTTGGCAGTCATGCCCCCAAACTGCCTCTGGCACCATATAATCTTATTAGTGGCCATTTATTTTTTAGGACAGAGACTCAACAATAAATCTGTCGGAAGAGAGCACAGAATGACACTCCATAGAAATGCCTCCAGACCCCATGCCAGGCTGTCTTTTCCAAGGCAACCCAGAGCAGGGCACGTGAGTTCCCCTCCCTGCCCTGACAGGCCCTGGGAGCCTAGAACCTCCAGAACTCAATCCCACCATGCTCACAGCCGTTCTCCACATGTTCGGACAAGTTTCACCCCTGAGTGAATCTATTCCTGTACATATTATACTTTATACCACCAATATACCAAGAGCAGTGCACCACATTTGATTGGGTTTAAAGTAGAAGGCAACAAATCATAGGGGGAAATATATTTATAGAGCTATAGATATAAGCACACAGGGCTCAACCTTTAACAACATGTTACTAATCTCTTATAGAAGCATTTGAGAGAGAGAGAGAGAGAGAGAGAGAGAGAGAGAGAGAGAAAGAGAGGAGAGATGTCTGCCATGGAGCCAGGTTGGGTTGAGGTGTGGCTTGGGAGAGGTGGGGGGAAGAAACTGGGGACACTGATGCTGGAAAATTGCACTGATGGAGGAATGGGTTTTGAAACATAGTGTGAATTAAACTCAATCATGAATAGCTTTGCAATGCTCTACCTCGTGGTGATTAAATAAAAATAAAAAAATTAAAATAAGATTACAAATGTTTTGGTGTTTTATTTTTCTAGGACTGACATAACAAGATACCATAGATTGGAAAGCTCTAATATAGACATTTATGTCACATTTACGAAGGATAAGGTCTGAATTTAAGACAGCAGAGGGCTGGTTCAATGTCAGGGCTGTGTGGTAGGAGTCTGTTTAAGATAATTTCCTTGCTTGTTCACATCAGATTGACATAGCATTCTTTTAGAATATTCCCTTCACATTATAATCCATATTGCATTGCATAATCATTGTATGCCATTTTTATTTGCAAAACAGTAAAATGCAACTATTATGTGAAATTTCTACAAAGTTGTGTCAATATTACTTTTATTTTTTTATTTTTTGTCTTTTAAAAATTATCTATTCATTTATTTATTTTTACAAAGTTATTTATGATTGATTGGATTTCAGTCATGCAGTATTCTATCACCTGTCCCTCCACCAGTGTACATTTCCCAGCACCAGTGTCCCTTCCCTCCCATCACCCGCTACCCTCCATACTCTGTCTGCCTGTATGGCAGGTGCTTTTCTTCTCTCTCTCTCTCTCTCTCTCTCTCTCTCTCTCTCTCTCTTTTATCCTTTTGGGCACTCTGTTTTACAATATTGATACTGAAAGGTTATCTAGAATATCCCATCCTTACCTTTAATCCTCAGCTTTTGTCCAGCATGATCATTCCCAGCTATTATTGTCATACTGGTCTCTTCTTTATCTCACCTAACCTCAGCCCCACACACACTTGTGGTTGGTTCCAAATATTGACCAGCCCTCCTAATCTCTGTTTTCCCTGGCCATGGATATTAGTCTTCTGCTATATTATAAAGGGAAATCTCCCTGAGCACCTACTGTCTGGAGACCCAGCTCCAGACACTTGGGGTGTGACCCCCAACTCAGGCTCTGCTGGATTGGTGGCTGCAGCCCACCCAGAGTGTCCAGACCTCGAATGGTAGCGGCCTCGGCCTGACCTGGTTCTGAGGTGGCCGCTCCTGGCATGGCCACTGGGGCCCAGGGAACACAGCATCCCCAGCAGGTCAATCTGGACCCGTGGAGTGAGGGCATCAGCAGCCTGATGGTGCCTTCAAACTCCCTGATACCCCAAATTCACTGATGTGGCTTTGGCCAGACTTCAACAACTCAGGACCAAGTTTGCCGAGAAATTAAACCACCAAAAGTTAGATATGTGGGAGCCATGCCCACAAACCATCTCCAGCTCAGCCACACAAACTCATTTGTGGGTCTTGCTTTAGAGAACCATAAATAAATCTTGTATCACTGTATCACTGTCATCAATTTCCTCGAGCGGGCACAGTAACATCTCCATTCATAGCCCTGAGATTTTAGCAGCTTCTCTCTACTCATTCTTCCCAGCCGTGCCACATTGGAGGCTCTTTCAGGGTAAGGGAATAAGACCCATCATTGTTACTGTATTTGGCATATAGAATATGCCACAGAGAGCTTGCCAGGCTCTGCCGAGTGGACAGGATGCTCTTGGTACCTTGCCAGGTTCTCCGAGAGGGTGAACTAGGCTATAAGAGAGCTGTGGGTATGTGAACTTTTAAGATGAAATAGACAAAGGCAGTTTTCAAACAGTCTAAGAGATAAAAAAAAAACTGCTGTTAATTTCAGACCGACATAAGGCTGAACAGACCCAGGAAGATTGGAGGGGAGCACCTGGTGCCCACCCAAACAGAGTCCCTGGCAACTATTTGCTCCCACAATCTAAAATTGTGCCATGCCCCAACTCAGACTCCACCATCTTGGATAAGACCTCATCGAGATATTAATCTGCTGAAAATCCAGTGTGCAGGTTTTGTGACTGAAATCTCCAGGCTTTTTCAGGGTCAGGATGGGCTACGTCCACCCACTTTCTTGTACCTCCTAAAGCCCTAAGCAATCACATCCATACCCCAAAGCCACCACCCAGTTAAAAAAAAGGCTACTCTAACTGCATCTTTCTGATAAAAATACTGAATACTTTTAACAAACACAATGACCTCTTAATATTTATATTGAAAACCATAATGCACAAAAGGAGAGAGAGAAAGAAGAAAGGTACCTGGCAAAAAAGGCAGGAGAGGGGAAATTTAGAGGGGTGGCTGGAGGGAAACTGGGGACATTGGCAGTAGGAAATCTACACTGGTAGAGGGATGGGTGTTGGAACATTGCCTGACTGAAACCCAATCATGAATAGTTTTCTAATGGTATATCTCACCATGTTGGGGAACAGTTTTTCCCTAACATGCCCTGACATGTTGCACAACAGGACCAGGCAGACGTGGGGCTAAGGATGATAGGTGCACAGAAAAACCATTCCAGGAGGCAGCTGATAGCCATTCACTTTTATTGCCAAAGACACACATTTTTAATAGGAGGGGTCTCAGCTTAAGGGAATGGTCCAATCACATAAAGTTTAGCATTATTGACCTATCTCCTTTCCAACTCTGCTTTGCCTCAGTCTAATTCCAATTAGGGTTAGATGCTGCAATTGGGTGAAAATTCTTTGGGGATGAGACTCAACACCAGGTACCTGGTGCTTGTAAAATGTGCCCAGACACTCCCTACTGGGTCCCTATGCAGGGACAGGTCTTAACTGCTATTTCAGAACAGGTCTTATTTGATCTGGAGCCTTTTGCCATGCTTCCACATCATGGTGATTCAATTTTAAAAAATGATGTTTAGAGAGATATTTTAATCTTACATCTCAATATCGTAAAAAACATACATTTAAACTTAATTCAACTGTCCCATTTTCTCTCTCTTTGCTTGTGACCCACTTATTTATGTGTGACTTCATTTTTTTGTAATTTTCTAAAATGGGTCTGTCAAGAGCAATTTTAAGTTCTTATATTTTTTCTAACAGTGATAAGATAGACTGAGCTAAAAAGTATGTATTTAATTTTTTTTGTTATTTTAGAAATCTGAAGTGTCTATATTTTCTTTAAGCACCTAAGGTTCATGATGAGACTAATTTTCAGTCTCTTAGAATTTTTTGGTTTGTATTTTTTCACCTTCAAAGTTTTCAGGGTTTTTCTTTTTGCTTTTAATGCTTTCAAATTTAGTATAAACTATCAAGTTATGAAATCCTTTTCATTTATCTTTCTTGGCATTGCAGATTTCACTCATATTCTTCAAGAATCAGGATATTTATTTTGTTACAAATAACTTCATCACCTACTTTTTAAAAATTGTTTTTTATAACTTCTTTGTAAGCCACCTCTCGTAATCTTTTTAACACATAAATTGCTCTGACACTTTTCAATGGTTCCAAAGAGATGTTCTCAGTAGAACCAGGGGTGCACATATTTGCTGATTTGAAAAAGTACTCCATCTACTGGTGTCCCTCTCGGAGAGCCTGGCAAGCTACAGAGAGTATTCCCCCTACACGGCAGAGCCTGGCAAGCTACCCGTGGTGTATTCGATATGCCAAACACAGTAACAACAAGTCTCACAATGGAGACGCTACTCGTGCCTGCTCTAGCAAATCGATGAACAATGGGATGACAGTGATACAGTGCTACGCCATCTACTGATAATTCATTACTGAGGAGTCAAAGAATAGCAACTGAGAACATACTCGTTTCCACCCTTAAAATGAAGCTGGACAAGTACAGGTACAGGGGGAAGGACCACAGTCTTGAGAAAATAGCATGAGGAACCCAGAGTCCTCTTTCTGGAGAGCTAACACTGTTTAGGGTGCATGTACAGAGCTGAAATAGGCAACAGAGGAAGACTCGGAGCAGTTTGAAGGCACAATAATGTGGCAATACAGAAAACAGAATGCATTAAAGAAGAGTTTTTATACCGTTAAAGTAAATGGGTTCAGGTCTCTCCCTAAATGTCCTTTATACTCTCCTTTACTCATAAATAATGTCACTGGTCCTGTCCCTGAAGTTTTCATGACCTATCAATGACTCCCTGTGTCTCCCCACACAATCTGCACGCCTCCTATGAATGATGACCAGGTCCTTCCCCTGCATGGCTTTCTAGGTCTCTTACAATTTCCTCAGTCTCTGGACAAGGTCACACGCACATGGGTAAGTCCCTGTAGTGAGGCTTCCCAACTGTCTCCCCCCCCACACCCACCCACCCAAAGTTCTTGTCTTCCTGTCTTGGCTTTCCTAGTCACCGGCAACAACCTGTCTGAGTAGGTAAGGTCCTCACTTAGCATCTGCCCCTGCCTTGGTATCTAAGACCTGCCCGAATTTGATTTTTCCTGAGCACCTGAGCCCTACCTGTATTCTGCCGATAATTTGCCTCTCCCTGGGTCTATGAAACCTGCCTGTACTCGGCCATCTGTCTGGGCATGCAGTCTTACCTGATCCTGCAGTCTGCTGGTGAGCTGAGAGAAAGAGAGAGACAGAGGGAGAGAGAGGGAGAGAAAGTTAGGAAAGAGAGGTTGGGCTCTCATCTCGTACTCCCAGCCATTGCGTTATCTACTTTGATTGGCTGCCCATTCCTTGGGCTAGTGGTGATTGGCTAAGTTCACCTGACACTCCCTTTGTATCATCTGGGCATAACTCCTGCTTGCTGAGCTATTGATATGAATATTCCTCATTAAATATGACTATGGGAGATGAGCCCTGATTCTTTAAACTTAATACAGTTAATCTCACTCACTATTCTAATAGTATGAGAAATCAAATTTGTTTACTTCCTTCCTATTCACTTAACTTCGCATATTGCAACATCTTTTCATTCAAGTTGCAGCAAATCACAAGAATTCATCTTCATTTATAGCTGAGAATTATTTCATTGTGTACCATAGTTTTCTTTATCTACTTATATGCTGTTAGCAACTTGGGTTACTTCCAGATTTTGGTTATTGTAAATATCATTGCTATAAACGTAGGTGTAGAAGTAGTATCTTTTCAGATTAATGCTTTTGCCTTCTTGGGGTAGAGGCCAAGGAGTGGAATTGCTGATCCTACAGAAGTTTCAGTCTTAATTTTTTAGGTAGCAGTGTAGCACTGCCATCCCTTTGGTTCATTGATTTGCTTGAGTGGGCACCAGTAACATCTCCATTGTGAGATTTGTTGTTACTTATTTTGGCATATCAAATATACCACAGGTAGTCTCGGCTCCGGCCGGCCGGGTTTTCGGCCCGGGTGCCCATGCCTCTGCAGAGCCGGTGGATGTGGAACGAGCGGGAACCAGAGACAGCTTTAGGAATTGGGGTTCCAGCAAGTGCTTGCACCCATGTATGGAGACTGTAAACTAAGCTTTTGCCCCACGCCGGCTAACGGAGGAAATAACTTTCCTTCTTGGTCTCTCTCCCCTCCGGGAGAAGGCGTGGTGTCGGACATTTTGTGGGTCCGTTTAGAAGGTATGAACTTGTGATTCGAAAAAAAAAAAATGTGTGCTTTGAACTTGAAACAGCCGCGGGATACAGGGCCAGCCCCAGCCAGGGCCGGTGCTCGGCTCCGGCCGGCCGGGTTTTCGGCCCGGGTGCCCATGTCTCTGCAGAGCCGGTGGATGTGGAACGAGCGGGAACCAGAGACAGCTTTAGGAATTGGGGTTCCAGCAAGTGCTTGCACCCATGTATGGAGACTGTGAACTAACTTTGGCTACATGCTGTTCCAGGAAGGGAAATGATTCATTTTCAAAATTAAATCTTCCCGGACTTAATTACTATAATACAGAAATTGTAAACCGCGCGGCCGCGACATTTTATCTCTTCATTCTCATCAGTGGAAAACTTACTATCAAATATTTCCCTGTTAATAGAGCTGTATTTTTAGGGGATAAATTCCAACAAAAATAAGTCTGTTTTGAAACTCTAACAACAATAGTGAGTTATGTGTTGAAATCTGGAATGTAATCAAGGTAAAGAGAAAAGGAAGTGAAATTATCACTCACGTATGGGGTGAGTTGGGGGGTGAGGGGTGGGATGTATACTGTTTTCTTTTGTTTGTTTGTTTGTTTGTTTGTTCTGTTTTTGCTTTTGTTTTTGTTTTTATTGGTGGTGGAATATGGGCACTGGTGAAGGGATGGGTGTTTGAACATTGTGTAACTGAGATATAAGCCTGAGAACTTTGTAACTTTCCACTTGGTGATTCAATAAAATAAATTAAAATATATATATATACCACAGGTAGCTTGCCAGGCTCTGCTGTGCAGGTAGGATACTTTCATTAGCTTGCCAGATTCACCGAGAGGGACAGAAGAATCGAACCCGGGTCGGCCATGTGCAAGGCAAACACCCTACCCGCTGTGCTATCGCTCCAGTCCTTATTTTTAGGTAGACGCTGAAACAGTATTCCTACCAATAATGAACGAGGATGTCTTTTTTCACCACAAGCTGCCAGCTGGGATTGTTTCTGGAATTTTTGAAGTGCAGCTATTATGGCAGATGTTAAATGGTATGTCACTGTAATTTTAATTTGAATTTCCCTGATAGTCAGTGATAATGCTTTTTTAAAAATGCCTTTTGGTCGTCTGTTTGTCTTCTTTGAAAATTATCTATTCAGCAACTATTTCAATTTTTTTATTTTTCTATTTTTATTTTTATTTTTTTTGCTTTTTGGGTCACACCTGGCGATGCACAGGGGTTACTCCTGGCTCTGCACTCAAGAATTACTCCTGGCGGTGCTCAGGGGACCATATGGGATGCTAGGATTTGAACCCGGGTGCAAGGCAAAAGTCCTACCCGCTGTGCTATCGCTCCAGCCCCCTCAATTTTTTTATTAATTTATTTTTCTGTAGTTCTGTGAGCTGTTCATATATCTTGGATATTAGTTCTCTGTTAAGTGTATTGCATGCAAATATTTTCTCACATGCAGTAGGGTATCTATTTTATCTTTTGTTTTCTTCACGGTGGAAAAACCATTTTAGTTAAGTGCAGTTACATTTGTTTATTTTTGCTTCTGTTTTCTTTGCCAATAGTATTTGATCACTGAAAAATCATGTATAATTGAGCTCTGACTGTCTTCTTTGATGTTTTTATGGATTCGGGTCCAATATTAAGCAAGGTCTTTTATTTATTTTGAATGAATTTTCATGTATGGTGTAAGATAAGGGTCCAGTTTAATTTCTTTAATTTCTTCAAATGATCAGCGAGTTTTCTTCCTTTAATTTAAGTGACTTTATTTTACTTAATTTAAGTTGAATTCACATACCTTATTTTTTGAAGACAATTATAAATGGAGTTTTATAAATGTCCACTTCTATCTCATATATAAACATGCAACAAGTTTCTATGTATTGAGTCTGTAAGCTAGTGTATGTATAGGTTTATTTCTAAAAGATATTTTGGTAGTATCTTGAGAGGGATTATGTCACTGTCAGTGTCACGTTGCTCATCAATATGCTCGAGCGGGCACCAGTAACATCTCCATTGTGAGACTTGTTACTGGTTTTGGCATGTCAAACATGCCACACACAGCTTGCAAGGCTCTGCCATGTAGGCGAAGGAATCGAACCCAGGTCGGCAGCGTGCAAGGTGAATGCCCTACCCATTGTAGAGTGGTTCTATGAATAATATATCATCTTAAAATAGTTGAACTTTTCCCGGCTTCTGCAGCATCGGCCAACACTGCTGCTTAATAAAGGTCTTTCTTTATTGCTTCTCTGCACAGCTTTGTGAGCTCGGACATTACCTTGTGATTGCCTGAGGGTGGCGCCAAACCACATTGGTGAATGAGCTCAAGAGTTTCTGAAGACAGGCGTCTTTTTGTGCCTTTCTCTCTCTCCATGTTCCTCAGACAATCATGAAGGTGCTGAACCAGTTTATTGTATTCTTTGTTGATGTTGTCAACAACGGCATCTTCCCACATAGCCGCAATAGCACCGAAGAGCTCCAAGTTGGTGGTCATTCTGAGAGTTCTCTTCTTAAACTTTGCAGCCCTTTCTCCCTTCTCCATGAAGTAGAATTTCAAACGAAGGAGACAGTAATCTGATTCTGTTTGGAATTACTGGACAAGAGTGACATCAGTCAGGCAAAACTGTCGATCGAATATGATGTGGTCAATTTCATTATGGAACTGTCCACTGGGAGACTCCCATGTCCAACATTTGGATTCGACCTTCTAGAACTGTATTCGCAAAGCCTGCCTGTCCTTTGCTAACTATAATACCAGGATGACTGCCCTCCGACATCCTGATGGATCTATCACATCTTCCAGAAGGCCAATGGAAAAGGTTATCCACAACTTCTACTCGGATCTCTTTACTAACCATGTCCACCTGCCCACATATCAAATTCTGCAGGATGGATATGTCATTCCTAGACTTCTCCATTCTGAAATCCCACACACCATTTCATCAGTAAAGAAGCATACAGCACTTGATCCAGAAAAGGTCAGACCCAAACACCTGAAGAATCTGCTGCCAGTACTCGTCAATACACTGGCTCGGCTCTTCACACACTACCTGTCCTTATGCAAGGTTCTGCCCCAATGGAAAACCAACCGGACTGTTCTGTTGTACAAGAAGGGAGACATTAATGACATTTTCAACTACTGCCCGATCAGCCTGTTGTCCGTCGTCTACAAGTTGTTCACTCGATTCATCCTGAATAGAATAAGCAAAACACTAGACGAAGGACAACCATGCAAGCAAGCCAGGATCTGAAAAGGTTTCAGCATGATCAACCATATCCACACAGTGATCAAGCTCATTGAAGGTATGCAAGAGTTCAAGATGCCTCTCTGTCTAACGTACATAGATTTAAAGAAGGCCTTTGATTCTGTTGAAACTGAAGCAGTCATTGAAGCCCTAGATAAATGGGGCATTCAAACTCAGTACATCAGATCGTCCGTGATCTGTACTAGGAATTCACCACCAGGATCTCACCATTCTACAAGGAAGTGATCTTCAATGTTAAGAGAGGGGTTGACAGGGCAATACCATTTCACTGAAACTCTTCAGTGCTGCCCTTGAGAATGTCATGCGAAAACTGGAATGGGAAGGAATGGGAGTGAAGATAGATGGTCAGCAACTATACCACCTCCACTTTGCTGATGACATCGTTCTAATAACACCAAATATCAGCCACGTGGCACGAATGCTGGCCAACTTTGACTGTGAGTGTGGAAAGGTCGGACTGCAGCTGAACCTCATGAAGACAATGTTCATGAGAAAAGAACTAGTTTCTGATGTTCCATTTGCTCTCTACGGAAGGAACATCTCCAAATGCAGCAGTTATGTGTACCTAGGTTGAGAACTCAACATGACAAATAACCTGGCACCAAAGCTGCACAGCAGGAAGAGACACCCAGCAATGCTCAGGGGTGACTCCTGACTTTGCACTCAGGAGTTACTCCTGGCGGTGCTTGGGGGACCATATGGGATGCCGGGGATCGAACCCGAGTCGGCCGCGTGCAAGGCAAACGCCCTACCCGCTGTGCTATCGCTCCGGCCCCAGTCCATTTATTTTAAATCATCATCATCATCATCATCATCCTGTTGATCTTCAAATTTCTTGAGCGGTCTCAGTAATGTCTCCATTTGTCCTATCTCTGAGATTTTAGAAGCCTCTCTTTACTCGTCCTTCCCAATGATGTTACATTGGAGGCTTTTGAAGGGTCAGAGAATGAGACCCAGCTTGTTACTGGTTTTGTCATATTAATACACCATGGGGAACTTGCGAGGCTCTTCCATGTGGGCAGGAAACTCCCGGTAGTTTGCCAGGTTTCCCAGAGGATAAGTAGGCTATAAGAGCTTGCTTTTATGTCTCTGGATGCTGGCCATGGATGGGATTACACAGCGCTGGGGATAGTCCCTGGATGTGACCACCTACCTACTGGGAAATGGGAAATCTGGGCGGAGGAGGCCCAGTCCTGATCTGAGCAGCCTTGGAGGTCTCAGCCCCAGATCCCACACACCTGGATTCCTCTGTTGGTACCTTCATGCGTGAGGCTCGTCTGAACATGTTGAGAGGGGCCCTGAGCATGTTGAGAGGGGCCTTGAGCCCTAACCTATGGCTAGGTTCCAGAGGTTCTTGGCCGCCAGGAGCTCTGCTCGGGGCAGAGAGGGAAGCTGGAGCCCATCCCCTCTGAGGGGCCCTGGAGAAGACAACCAGGTGCTCAAGCAAGAGACTCTCTGCGTCACTCTCTTCAGGGAGCTTGCTTTTAAGTCTCTGGATGCTTTTTTGGAGGGGTCACTCCTAGTTGTTTTCCAGAGATCCAGGGAGCCCACTGGTGATTTTCAGCCAACAAGGCCTATGATTCAGTGCAAGAGTCTGAGGAGGTGTTGCTGCTCGGGTCCCGGAGGTTATCCCAAACCACTTCAACAGTGTTTGGGTGGGACCATCCAAAGCTACAGCTAGCAGTGATCTGGCTGTCTCCAGGGCCGTTCCTGGTGATGTTCAGGGGACTGTGTGGTGCTGGGAATCAAACCCCCATCAGGGCATATACCATTATTGCTGTACTAATTCCTGACCCTCAATGATCCACTTTCTCTATAGCAGTACACCCTTTTCTGAAATCTACTTTGGCTGACAGTTTAAATTATTCACCATTTGGGGGTATTTGTATGTATTTATATGTTCTTTGATCTGTGTATATATATCCTTCCTAAGTGGTCTTCAGGAGGCCTAAAGGGTTCTCCCTGTGGTTATCAATTTACCAGCCTAGGCGGTTCAATGAGGGGCTATCAGATGCCGTATTGCTATGGTCCTATAGTGCTAGGAGCTTCCAGGACCACCCCAGTGATGCTAAGAGGACCCTAGGGCTACTCCCAGAGGAGACATGTGGTGCCAGCAATCAAATGCAGGGCTGCCCAAACCCTTGTACTTTCTTCCAACCCTATAAATATGAGGAACCCCTGAGAACTCAACCACCACAGCCATGCTCAAGGCCACTCTCCACACACTCAGACAAGCCTATCATTTCATGAAGGAACCGACAGAGCAACCCTGGTATGTGGGACCCATGGCTGAGATCTCCAAACTGCTCAAATCGGGACTTGTCCTCCTCCACCTAGATCCCCAGTTTTCCAGTAGCTTGGCAGTGACAACCACAAACACACAACCACTCGGCCATGTAATCTCATCAATGGCCAAGATCCAGTATAAAGCAAAGCTCCCGAAAGAGAGCGACACAGTTTTTCCTGGAGCGCATGGCCACATTTGTGGCTGTGTGACCTCTTTAATTTAATTTCATTTTTATTTATTTATTCTTTCCCTGCACAGTAGAGCCTGGCAAGCTACCCGTAACGTATCTGACATGCCAAAAACAGTAACAACAACGTGCTCTTCATGTTCCTGGAGCAAGCAGACACTATCAGGCTACACCAGCACGTGACAGGGACAAATGAAGACATTATTGATGCCCGCTCGAGCAAATCGATGAATAACGGGATGACAGTGATGACAGTGATGAGGAACCCCTAACGGTATGCAGAGGTCTGGAGACCAATGGTTTTGAAGTCTGGTTAATTACACAAAGCGGTAACTTGACTAAAGATCTAGAAAATCATGGAAAACTGAATACTATTCCATTTGGGTTTATTTCAATCACTTATTCCATGACAATGATGCACTGACTAGAAGAAACCCTAGTCAGTCTCTGAACGGTTTCTCTTTTCAAATTCTAGATGGGCTATATACTACTCTAGGCTGAATGGGACACTTGGAGCTCATGCATCATCTTTTTCTATATCCTTTAGGAAGATTGAACAAAATTTCAGGCAACAAAATTCATCATTGCCTTTCCTTCCCTTTACCCTACAATCAGTTTTACTCCAATAAATCATTTATGATGAAGACCATTGCATCCATAGTTTAGAAACACTGATAATGTGTTTTGGTAAAACCATGGGGTTGGAGCAATAGCACAGCGGGTAGGGAATTTGCCTTGCATGCGGCCAATCCGGCTTAGATTCCTCTGTCCCTCTCAGAGAGCCCAGCAAGCTACCAAGAGTATCCTGCCCGCACGGCAGAGCCTGGAAAGCTCCCCATGGCATATTCAATATGCCCAAACCAGGAAAAATAAGTCTCACAATGGAGACATTACTGGTGCTTGCTCGAGCAAATCAATGAACAATGGGACAACAGTGCTACAGTGCTACAGTAAAATCATGTTAAAACTCAGTTTAGTTTCTAGACTTCTGAAATTTAAAAAAATCTAAATTTTTCAATATTTAAAACTGTTTTGATGAGAAGGAAACTATTTTAATTTCCAAACACACACATATTTTTTTAAAGTTTTTCTTTCATTGATTTATTTCCTATAAGCTAGAGGAAGGAGATGGAGGGGCTGTTTAGCTAAAAACAAATGGCTTTTATTATTTTTTGCTGCAGATACATTTCTTCACCTGATCACAATTGGCACTGTATATGTCATTTATTAACACAAAGTCACACTTCCACTTCCTTTGATATTGAACCTGAAAAAAAGCAGTCTAAAATACATTGCAAATTTTCATGACCACATTTCAAAACACTCAACGTGGGAGGAGTCAGGAAATGTCAGTTTTCTAAGAAAGTTCCTAATTTCCCCTCATACCCATGGTGGTAGGAAGCCAAGAACATGACAGAACTTTGCTGCCTTAGTTACAAAGACTATTCAGCATTTTCTTTGACTTTATGGTGCATTAAATATTTCTGTAGCTCTGAATTCTTGACTATATGCTTTATAATAAAGAATAATAGGTCAAGTTTAGAGATAATACAGAGTCTAAATGACATTTAATTAACCATTCATAACAAGTCAAAAATAAACAGAATTGTCCCATTTCAAGGCTGACATAAGAGCAGGTTATTTATCTTGCAAGTGGCTGACATGGGCTTAATATCCAGCATAGCAGATGGTCTCCCATGCACTGCCAGGAGTGACCCCTGAGTGCAGAGACAGGGGGAAGCTCTGAACAATGCCAAGTTTGACCCCAAAAGCAAACCAAAACAATAACAATATAAAAATTTTGAGATAACTTACCTTCTGCAACCACCCCCATAGTGAGACATATATTTTTCTTGATAGTCATAAATAGCAAAACTCAGGGGGAAAAATATATCTAGGAAGGATTTCCTAAAATTCATATTTTTAGATCCCATATGAAATTCCAAATTCAAAGGTAGCAAAAGTAAAATAAAATGAAGGTTGTGGTGAATGTTTTGGTTTTTATAATGATTAAAATGCTACTGGCATTTCTTAGTCAAGGAATCTGCAGCACTGGTGCACACTTCCCTAACTTCGAGTAAGTTCCTGCAAATTGTCATTCTGGAATTTTCCCAAAATCCATGAATATGTTTGGGTCACCTAAGAACCCACAAATTATTTTTTTCCTGGCCAATGACTTTGATTTTCTTAATTTATTTTTCAACTTAACTTTATGTTTATAAAGTAGTTCACAATATTCGATTACATTTAATATTTGAACACCAATTCCACCACCATTTCACCTTCTCACCACCATATTTTGGATGTTTCCATACCGAACCCCAAATCCAGCTCCAAAGCGGGACTGAAATAATTCACTTTGTATTTTTTGTTATGGATAAATCATTGAAAATATTTCAAAAACCTTTCCTGAGAGGAAAGTGTGTGAAGATTGTTCACACACCAGGGGCCATTAAGCCCTTGATAAGAGATTACTAGTATGTTGCTAAAGATTGAGCCTTGTGTGCTGTAAAAATATATTTCTCTTTAAGATTGGTTGCCTTCTACTTTAAACCCCCTCAAAAGTGGTGCACTAGTCTTGGAGTATGAGTGGTGTGAGGTCTGGGATGTCACTCATCTGGCTGCAAATGTGGATGGTCCAGGACAGGTTCACTCGAGAGTGAGGCTCAGTCTGAGTGGGTAGAGAGTGCTCGTGAGCATGAAGGAGGTTGGATCGTGGAGGGTTTTGGCTGCCAGGGCGGGGTCCCTTGGGGCAGGGGGTGTCCCAAATGAACCAGCTTGGTGCAGAGTCCAGTGGCATGGCTATGGCAATGTTGTGTTATGCTCTCTTCCAAGAGATAAAGAAAATGAGTCTTTGGATCGTAGCCATTGAAGAGATTATCTGGCACCAGCCAGAGAAATTCTTGTGATCTGAGTTATCTAGATTCAAAATTCCTATGTTGAAAACTACACTTCTAGAAACACAAGATGTTTGGTAATACAACTTAGTAACCCACATCAGGAGATAAGATGCCCTCTCTGACTATACTACCCTGATCTTAGAAGGAGATGAGATGCTAAAGTAAAACTTTAGAATTTTTGTGTTGGGTGGTCCATAATCCAGTAGGACAAATGTCTTTTTAGGAATAAATGTGGACATAAATCTGTGAGGATACAGAGAAAGAACAGGGCGAACTATAAACCAAGAAGGAATCATTCCCAGTAATTTGAGACCTCAAGTCTCCAGTACTTTATTTATTTATGTATGTATGTATGTATTTATTTATTTATATTCTTTGCTTTAGAGCCACACCTGGCGATGATCAGGGTTTACTCCTGCTGACTCTGCTCTCAGGTATTACTCCTGCTGGTACTCAGGGACCCATATGGGATGCCGGGAATCAAACCTGGTCAGTAAAATGCAAAGGCAAACACCCTGCCCTCTGCACTATTCCAGTCCCTCTGGTACTTAAAGACATTTGTCTACTCTGAGATGTGTGTTACAATAGCCTTATGAAGCAATGAATCAAGATTAACCAGCATCCAGATTCTGGCTATTGTGAATAGTACTGCAATAAACATACAAGTGCAGATATCATTTCTACTGTGAGTTTTTTTTAGCATCTCTGGGATATATTCCCAGGAATGGTACTGCTGGGTCATATGGAAACTCAATTTCTAGATTTTGTAGTAATATCCATATTGCTTTCCAAAAGGCTGGACCAGTTGGCATTCCCACCAACAGATGACTGGTTAAAGAACCCCTGGTACATCTACACAATGGAATACTATGCAGCTTTTAGAAGACATGAAATCATGAAATTTGTACGTAAGAGGATGGACATGGAGAGTATCATGCTAAGTGAAATGAGTCAGAAAGAAAGGGACAGAAATAGAATGACTGCACTCATTTGTTGAATATAAAATAGCATAATATGAGACTGACACCAAAGGACAGTAGAGACAGGGCCATGAAGATTGCTCCATGGTTGGCAGCCTGCCTCATTAGCTGGGGGAGAAGGCAGCTGGAATAGAGAAGGGATCACTAAGTCAATGATGGTTGGAGGGATAGTTCCGGATGGGAAATGTATGCTGAAAGTAGATAAAGGACCAAACATGACAGACTCTTGTTATCTGTATTGCAAACCATAATGCCCAAAAGTAGAGAGAGAGTGTGAGGGAAATTTTCTGCTCTGGAGGCAGGGAGAGGGAGGGGTGGGGTGGGAGGGATACAGGAGACATTGATGGTGGAAAGTGTGCACTGGTGCAGGAATGGGCGTTTTATCATTGTATGACTGAAACTCAAACATGAAAGCTTTGTAACTATGTCTCACAGTGATTCAAAAAATAATTTAAAAAAGAGATTAACGAGCATAATTGTCATTCTTCTCCCTTACCTTTGTATGTGCACGTGTACTATATATACACATTTTGCTTAAAATATACAAATGCCTAACATGTCATAGAGTATATGGGCAAAGAAGTTAATAGATATTTTCCCAAAGAAAGCATGCAAATAACCATAAATATATGAAAATATTGTAAGCATCAATTACAATTTAGGAAACAAATAAATCTAAGACTATAATAAGATGCCAGCCATAATGCTGACTGATATAAAACTACATAAATATAACAAATGTTATGATGATACATAACATTTATTAATATAACAAATATTATGATAATATAGATATAACAAATGGTATGATAAATATAACAAAAGTATAAATATAACAAATATTATGATATAACAAATATAACATAAATTTAACAAATATAAATATAACAAATGTTATGATGATATAGAAAATTTAAAATGTTTGCTGCATATAAAATGTTACAGAAAATACCATGGTGACTTCAAAAAGTTAAACATTGAGTTACCAAAAGATCACTATTTTCACATTTGGAGAAACACCCCCCAAAGAACTCAAATTAGAGTTTTAAAGACATATTTGTAAATATGTGTTGCATATTTACCATAGCATTATTTGCAGTAGCCAAGAGATGGAAACAACTTGTGTCTATTGACAGATAAATAGACAAACAGAAGAAAATGTACATGCATACCAAGGAATATTAGTCAACCTTAGAAAGGAGAAAGTTTAACAATATTGTAATGTGGATAAACCTTGAGGTGTTATGCTAATTAAAATAAGCAAGCACAGACAACAGAATAGAAAACAACCAAAAGCATGGCAGGGCTAGAGGGGAGGAGGAAGTGGGGAATTACTAAATGGGCAGAGTCTGTCTTGTCACATGTAAAGTGTTCTGGACATGGGTTGAGCAACAGGATCTTAACACTATAGAAATGAAAATCTTTGGTGGTTGGGGTTGGGGCTAAATATGGTGGAGCTTAGGTCTTTGGGCTTATTTTAAGCTTTCACTCAGAGAGCACTCCTGGGAATGTTTGGGGGAGCATATGGAGTACTACCGATCAAATTGGGGTCGACAGCATGTAAGGCAGTCTCTCAACCCCTATACTGTCACTCCTGAGATATTTAAGGTAATGTATTCCTTTAAATGTATTTTTTATGTTTATTTGTCGCTTGTTACCTGTCAATCCATTGCTCATCGATTTGCTCTAGCAAAAGCCAGTAACATCTCCATTCGTCCCTGTCACATGCTAGTGCAGCCCAATGGTGTCTGCTCGCTCCAGGAACACGAAGAGCCTCAAAGCATTCATTCAGGGTCTTGACAAAGAAGTCTGACCATCTCATAGGTGGGCAGCCACACAGTCTTTTGACGTCCTTTAGAATCCAGTTGGTAACAGCTCTAATCTAGTGGTCGTCTCTAAACCACACTACATGTTGGGCCCATCTGATTTTTGATGCCTTGGCAAACGAGGCAGTGTTCCTGATTCTCGATCATTGATCCAAGGAGGTCAGAACTCTGGATTCCTTCTCTCATTTAGTGAAGCGTGATACTCCAAGTATAACTCTTTCAATTCCTCTTTGGGAGACCCGAATAGTGTTCTCATCCTGTTTTCGTAGGGCCCAGGTCTCTGAAGTGTATGTTACTGCAGGAAGAATGGTGGAGTCATTCTTTGATGTGTTTATGTTTATTTAATATAGGAAATTTTGTGTATTATATGTCCACCACAATTAGAAACAACCCCAGGAAACAGAAAAATAAAACCCTAATAGAAAAGTCTACAAAACTTCCTCAGAGCTCAAAAGGAAACAAGTGGAGGAAAAAATCACAATCAGATGACATAGTTTTTGAAAAAAACCATAATATCACTCAAAAGCCAGTAACTGAACACATCTGTGTTTCGATTTCTCCAGGTGTTTTTTCTTCTTTTTCTGTTCCACTTGGGTCCAGTTAATGAAAAGAGGATTTGGTAAAGCTAAGAATAAAAAGAGGAATCAAACAGCACAACTTCTCCTCGTAAATGTCCAGATCTGAAACAGCACAGGTCAAAGGGCAAGGTTTCAAATGGAGTCTCACGGAGCTGGAGTGGTAGTCCAGTGGGTAGGGCATTTGCCTTTCACACTGTCGACCCGGGTTCGATTCCCAGCATCCCATATCATGAACCAAGCACCCCCAGGAGTAATTCCTGAGTGCAGAGCCAGGAGTAACCTCTATGCATCGCTGGGTGTGATCCAAAAAGAAAAAAAATCAAATGGAGGTTCACATGTGAACAGAAGCAATGGAGGATTGGAGGTTAGCTGGACAAGACAATTTCGGAAAGGAGATTGTTCTTGTGACTGACAGGAACCACTTAGGTTATGGGACCGACACCAAGCTATTGCAGGCAAATTGATCTCTCAGAGTGAGTTTGAATGAAAACAGAAAGATACTTCTGTGGGTAGATACAAATCTACAGTCCTTTGAAGACATTCGCCTCTGCTTCCTTTCTGCGAATCCTCTGCACTCTCAGGATGGTGAATGAGACTTGAGAGCTCTTTGTTCATAAGACACGGTGAGCTCAGTTCCTGCTATGTTGGGGGATGGAAGCACTTTTGAAATGTCCCAGGACTAGGGAATACTTCATGAGGAGAGTATGACTAACTTGTGAGAAGCCCTGAGTTCAAACCCTGGTCCCCTGAGCATTGCAAGCAGGGTATATGTCTACATAAACTATCTCAGCCATGCAACTTACTTTTGGAATAAATACAACAATTCTAGGATCATTATGGTTCTCTTGAAGCTTGTTTTCCTATTTTATTTCATTCGCTATTTTATTTATTTATTTATTTTAATTTTTTTATTAGTGAATCACTGTGAGGTACAGTTACAAACTTAAGAACTTTCATGTTTGCATTTCAGTCATACAGTGGTCATTTACCTATCCCTCCACCAGTGCCCATTCTCCTCCACCAATGTTCCCAGTATCCCTTCCACCACTCCCACCCCATCTCCCACCACCCCAACCTGCCTCTGTGGGAGGTAATTCCCTTCTTCTCTCTCTACCTTTGGGTGTTGTAGCTTGCAATAGAGATATTGAGTGGCCTTCATGTTTGGTCTATAATCTACTTTCAGTTCGCATCTTTCAACCCGAATGGGTCCTCCCAACATCCTCTACTTGGTGTTCCCTTCTCTATCTCAGCTGCCCTTTTCCCCAGCATGTGAGGCAAGTTTCCAAGCTGTGGGACAGACCTCCTGGTTCTTATCTCTACTACTCTTGGGTGTTAGTCTCCCATTCTGCTTCTTTATATTCCACAGATGAGTGCGATCTTTCTATGTCTCTCTTTCTGACTCATTTCATTTAACATGATACTTTCCATGTTGATCTACTTATATGCAAATTTCATGACTTAATCTTTTCTAACAGCTGCATAGTTTTCCATTGACATTCACTATTTTTTTAAGAAAATGCATCCTCAGAATCTTCAGAGTATGCTTCTGATGAATCTTTAATCATTGCACTACATATATCCATGTATCTATTTATTTTTGACCAGGTTTCTAATGACAAGGGTTAAGGATTCACATCAGAATAGGTATTTCAAATATGCTATAAAGAATGAAAATAAATGCTAAAGAATGAAAATAAATAGGTGTTTCAACACATTCCTTGCATGGAGCAAACTCAGATTCCATCCCTAGCACAACTTATGGTCCCCAAGTGATACCTGAGCACAAGTTAGGAAGAAGTCTTGAACACAGCTGAGCGTGACCCCCAAACAAAAATATAAATCACACAAAGATGAAGGCAGGTAGATTACTGCCTTCTACAGGGTGGAAAATACCCAGAGAAAGGGGAAATAGAAAAAGATAGTGCGAGGTTCTGGGAGGCAGGACCAGGGAAACTAGTGCAAGTGATTCATGTAGAGAACTCTTTGGAAACTCTAGATCTTCCACTGGGAGAAGCAAGGGAACATTGTTAGTTGGGGAGAAGTTGGGTTACACCCAGTTGTCTTGGTGCTTCTTTAAGTAGTTCTGGCGGTGCTGGGGGCTAGGATATGCGATGTTGCAGATAGAAGCAAGATTGACTACAAGCAGGAAAAGCACATGAATTCCGGTACTATCTCTCCAGCCCAGAGATTCAGTGATTCACTTCTTTATCAGGGTGCGTCATGCAGCTGGCACTTGTGTGCCTAACTAGAGCTTCCACTGTGAAGTTATGGGGATGGTTTCCTGTTTTTCTTTGGGAGTGTAACGATTTTTCTGCTTCACATTTTTTTGCTTTTTGTCTTTTGTCCCAGTAACTACAACTCTTGTCTCCTGGTTGTGACCTAAGAGACATATACTGGGGTCATCTAACCTGTTCTCAGCATCTGTCCAGGCCTGTACTGTGCCTTACTTTTACTGTGCTGTGTGTCTAGAGCTTTCAGGGGTTCTCTGTCTCACTCTGCACTTAGCAACTTTGAAAAGCTTAGACAGGTTCTATAACAACTTAGATGAACTAAATATTTACACCCAGGTAAGATTTTGTAAGATTAAAGATTCAGTTCCAATAGCGCAATTGCGTTAGCCATATGTTGCAGATTTGAGTATTCTACAGAAATGTCAAAAAGGGTGAGTGGGTAGAATGGCAAAGGTGCTTAATCCTCCTAGTACCACCAGAAATGACCCCACATCAAGGAGTAACCCCTTTGCACTGTCAGGTTGTTGCCTAAAACTAGATTGACAGAAGATGTCCCTCTTGCAACAGATCTTCATTCTGTGACCACAGATATGTTGTAGCTCATTTACACGTGGTGGCTTTAAAAGGGGAAGCTCAATCTTTGTTTCACAGTCACAGTATCTGCTTCGCATTCTGCGCTGCAGTTCACCTTTGTCTACTTTTTTTTACCATTTTAATTTATTTTTACAGTTATCAATGTCTGAAGAAGTTACTTATGCGGATTTGAAATTCCAGGACTCCAGTAAGAGAGAAAATATGGTAGCATTTGAGAAACTTGAGACAAAAGGTAAGATTTTGAACTCTAGGTATGTTACAGGTGGTAATAAAGTGAAGCGTAGGTGGTTATGTCTATGGTAGAAGTGTTGCATCCTAAGAAATGCTGAGCGGAAAATGGTTCTGCAGTGTGTGTGTGTGTGTGTGTGTGTGTGTGTGTGTGCGCGCATATATGCATGTGTATGTATGAGTGCATATATATATGTGTGTGGGTTGGGTTTTATTGCTTGGGGATTGCTCTCAACCCTGTATTCTGGGCTCACTCCCAGAGGTATGCAAGAGACCCAGTGATTTTTGGGTTGAGCCCAGGCCTCCTGTATACAAAGCTAGCCCATTGAGCTACAGCTCTGACCCTGGAATTTCCATTTTTAATAAAGCTTCTTATTTTTCCAAAACTATGTGTTCACACTAAAAGATCATACCATTTTATCAAAGTCTTGAATATTCAATCTTTCAGAAATTGTTTTTTAATATCACACTCAACATAATCAGGATAGGATAGTATTTCTTATGATTATATTATAATACTTTTACTATAAAATGATGTCATGAAACAAAAAGATATTTGTTTTTTAGGAAAGTCATGTTTTATAAATTCTTTTCTAATAGAGAAAGTGCTGAATGTATGTATGAGACAGAGACAGAAAGGCCAAAAAGGAGACAGAACTTCAGGTACTCTATTTTGATTTTGTAATATGTCAAGCATATTTTATCTTAAAAATTCTTCTGGTGATCTTTACCCAGTGTACTAAAATAAAGACAAGTTAAAATGATAAGAGGATACATTGAAGAGTAAAGAAAAAATAGATAAATACAGATGTAACACCCATGAATTCTCAGTCCACACATTTTATTTTTATGAACTACCCATGTATCATATAATGACCATGTAAATCATGCAGGATTTTCATAATTCTGAATTTATAATATAAACTTTATAATACCTGAGATTTTATTCAATAAGGAAGTGATTATTTTGTACCTTACTGCTCACCAAAAAGGAAGCTTTCAACTAAAATGTGTTCCTAAAACACACAAAATATTATAATAAGAAACTGAGTGGCTGGAGCAATAGCACAGCGGGTAGGGCATTTTCCTTGCACGTGGCCGAACCGAGTTCAATTCCCAGCATCCCATTCGGTTCCCCAAGCAGGAAAATATCTGAGTGCATGAGCTAGGAGTAACCCTTGTGCATTTCCAGGTGTGACCCAAAAAGAAAAAAAAACAAAGAAAGAAAAGAAGATGATTTATATTTGCCTTTACTGAGACCTCGGTAAGGGAGGACATGAGGTACATCACAAAGATCTAGCCTTCCACTTATGCTCCAACGGCACAGTCTCAGGATTTCTGGGGAAAATACAAGTAACAAATTATTTTTGGCACCCTAGTTATTTGCCTAAAGAATATTCAAGTTGGCCTCTCTCTGAATGGCCAGTGACTTAGTTTCCCCCAATTTACACAGACCAGATATGTTGTATCCAGACTTGCTGGTTTTCTCTCTTTTCTTTTTTGGAAAATTTTCTACTTTTATTGAGTCATCATTGATTAAGGAAATAATGGAGTTTCAGGGGTTAAACAACTCACACTTTTTTATTTTTTTGCTTTTTAGGTCATATCTGGTAATGCACAGGGGTTACTCCTGGCTCTGAACTCAGGAATTACCCATGGTGGTGCTCAGGGGACTATATGGGATGCTGGGACTTGAACCCGGGTGGGCTGCATACAAGGCAAATGCCCTACTCGCTGTGATATTGCTCCAGCCCCAACTCACACTCCTTTTGAAACTCCACTTTTCCTTCTCGGGTATTTGAATTATCTTACCAGTGAACAGTCCCATCAGTGGGAAGCAGCTGGCACAGTAAATCACTTATAAATTGTTCTAAACTTGTTTTATTCTTAAAAAAAGAAAAATGTCCCGGGGCCAGAATGAGAGTACAGTGGGTAGAACATTTGCCTTGCACCAACGTGACCCTAATCCCATCTACCGCATACAACACGGTCCTCCACCACCACCACCACCAGGAGTAACCCCTGAGCATTACCTAATGTTGCCCCCAAAGAACAACAATGACACATTTATCATTTGATGTCTAGCAACAGGGACATGTTATTTTAAACACGTGACTAGAAACATGGAAAGAAAGAAAATGAATATAAAATGATTGAATGAATGGAAATGTAATAACACAAATGAAGCTCTATTTGAGCTCTGTTACAAACTCTTTCTTTCTTCCATAGCTTGCCCTGCTCCTTCCCGTGTATGGCACCTCAGAGTTTTGACTTTTCTTTGTCTTCTGCTGCTGATTAGCCTGGGAGTCTTAGGAGGAATGTGTATGTATTAGCCATGTTTTTAATGAAAGGGAAAAGTACTAGAATTTCAACAGTTTCACAGCAGTTTTACTTTTTAAATTAAGTATTTGGGGGCTAAAAAGACACCAGTGAAGGGGCAGTTGCCTTGAATTGACTGACCACAATTCAATCCCAGAGACCACGTATGGGTCCCCTGAAACTTGCCGGGAGTGATCTCTGATCACAAAGCCATGAGGAAACCCTGAGTACTGCTAGGTGTTCCTGCGCCTTTCCAAAATTAAATTATTTAGAATTACTGTTATGTACTATCAAAGAGGATAATAATATCCTACTTAGTCTTTTTTCCCTCATTAAAGTGAGTAAAGTGACTGATTTCATAGACCTTTAATGTTCTTAGCACCCCTCTGCCTAAGGAAGGTGATGGTTATTTCAAATAATCAAAATGTTTTTCATCTTCTCCCTTGGTTGATATGGAGTTTATGTAACATTCAAGCAACATGTGGAAGAAGTAAATAAACTGCAAAAAGTCAAAGATGAACTTCAAGGAAATGTTTCCCTACAAATGATGAATAACACGAATAATACTATGATGATCGGGAAACTTTCTTGCACTCTGCAAGAAATGGCCAGAGAATTATGCCGTAAACTATATGAAAAAGATCAAGGTAATTCTTTATTCCACTATGAGATATTTATAAGATAATGAATTTAAACCAGTTTTCATGCTCTGCAACAGTACCTAATGATGTTTCTCCTAAAAGCCGTAACTCGGAGAGGGGCATTTTATGCAGACAGAGGACTCATAAATATTTTTGTGTAGTTAGTAGAAAAACAGAAAAGATAATTTTAACTCTGCACTCCCAAATATCTTTTATTGATAGTCACTTAATAAAACCTTATGCAACATATGGCTTCTCCTGTCTGACCTTTACTATGATTATTTGGGAACTGATATCAGTTGAAGACAGAAAAGAATTATCTTTATAGGTGACCTCATTCTTAAATTTTAGTCCATCTGTTCCATGTGTGATAAGTATTGTAGCACTGTCGTCCCGTTGTTCATCGGTTTGCTTGAGTGGGCACCAGTAACATCTCCATTGTGAGACTTTTTGTGACTGTTTTTGGCATATCGAATATGCCACAGGTAGCTTGCCAGGCTCTGCTGTTCGGGCAGGATACTCTTGACAGATTGCCGGGCTCTCTGAGAGGGGCAGAGGAATCAAAGCCGGGTCGGTCGTATGCAAGACAAACTCCCTACCCACTGTGCTATGGCTCCAGCCCGGGTTGAGTATTACTGTAAAAAAAAAAAAAAATTAGATCTTACCCTTGGTATTGGTCTTTGAGACTGTTAGAGAGTGTTTTTAACAGGTTCTATAAATATTAAAACTAAAACAATTATGTGCTATTGACAAGACTTGCACAACTAGTCAGAGGTTAGAAGTGCTCAAATTGGAGAAGGTAAAATTGATGTAGGTTGGGCATTGATCACCACCACATAATGTTTCTTGTGATTAGTTGTTTGGGGTTTTGTTTTTTATTTACCAAGTAGGAATATGAAAAAAATTAGAGATGGAATAAAGGAAATTAATCATTATTCAGGGATCCTGAGTAGGAAAACAGACTAGAAAAGGGTTTTGTTTTTGGAACTGTGTTGCTTTGATTGTTGTGGATATATTGTAGCATTATGTAGGAGTCCTAAATAGAAGATTTACATGCTTTATATTTGATGCATACAGAAGAAAAACAAGTGAATTTGGTTAAGTTAGCACAGAGGGTAATGGTAGTGATAGGATAAAGTTTATCAATATAAATCAGAGAAAAACTGCATCTTTCTTTCAGGGCACAAATGTCAACCTTGTCCAAGCAG
Source organism: Sorex araneus (assembly GCF_027595985.1). Lineage (NCBI taxonomy): Eukaryota > Metazoa > Chordata > Mammalia > Eulipotyphla > Soricidae > Sorex > Sorex araneus. The sequence continues at coordinate 50,691,363 of NC_073311.1, forward strand.
ATGGATATGGCATGATGACAAGTGTTACCTTTTCAATGTGGACACTACTGAAACATGGCAAGATAGTAAAAATAAATGCTGGGATCAGAATGCGACCCTGTTGACTATTAGGAACAAAAGTGTATTGGTGAGATCCCGTGGCTCACTTCCTGTGAGGAAAGAGGGTGCCTTTCCCAACAGATGGAGAGCAGGAAGCCTGTGAAGATCTGAATTAATCCAGACATGATCCTTACTGTTCTTAGTTGGGTTCAAAGGTGAATAAGATAGGGTAGAATAATGCAAATCATGCAAAGTCATTGCTTCGGACCTTAGCATCAGAGGGTCTGGGTAGACATGAGCCCCTAGAATCTTTGGGTCTATGAGCATTTCCAATCTGGAATCAAAGGATCAACTCTCAAAAGAGTTTCGAGTATTTATCTAAAAATAAATCTAGAGGGGACCAGTGAGTAGGGTGTTTGACTACATATGACCAATCTGAGTATCATCCTTAGCACCCCATATAGTCCCCCAGGCCCCGTCAGGTGTGTTTCCAAAGCACAAAGTCAGAAGTAAAGCCCTGAACACTTCCAAGCGTGGCCCCAATTTTTAAAAAAAATTAAAAAATTTTTTTTTCTGAAAATTATTCCTGAGGATTATGTAAAATTGACATAGGAGAACATATTAATAAAAAAAACTTGGTGACATTGCATTTGTCTCACTAAAAGAAAAAGGCAGTGTATTTTAGAAATAGGGTTAGTTTGACAGCATGGAGTCTTTGAATCCCAGGAGAAGTGAGTTCTCTCAAAAAATAATATTTACATTATTTTACCTTGTAATATTTATATAAAATATCCATGTTTTATCTCTTACTTGGTATTTCTGTTCTCTCAGATATTATTTACATATTTTTTGTATGTCAAAGTACATTTTCTCAAAGTCACCGCTTGCCTACAATCCTTTATTCTCCTTTAGAAAAGTAAAAGCAATCTTAGAAACTTCTTCCTCTTTTCTTTAATAAGTGGTATTTGCTCGAAATTTCTCGGAGAGCTGGAGATAGAGAAAGTGCAGCGCTTAAGGCATTTGCCTTGCATGTGGCCACGAGGGTCGAATCCCCAGCAGCACATATGGTTCTCCAAGCACCCCTAAGAGTGATCCCCAAGCACTGAGCTAAGAGCACTACTGGGAGTGGTAAAAAAAAATCAAAACCAAACCAAAAAATGCATAAATAAGGCTGTTGGGATGTGAGGGAAATTACAGTTACTTTGGTTCCAGATTTCTGAATTAGTTTCAAATTTTATTATATAAGATTTCATTTATTTATATGGTTGTTGGGCCACATCCAGCCAATGGCCAGAGTTTTCTCCTGATTCTGTGCTCAGGGATCACCCCTCGCAGAGCTGTCATTGTTGTTTTTGGAGTACCATATAAAGTGGTAGGGATTAAACCTAGGTCTGCCACATGCAAAACAAGCGCCTTACCCTCTGTACTCTCTCCAGCCTCTATGCAACCATTTCCACCCAAATTTCCTCTAATTTTCTCTTACTCTTTTTGTTTCTAGTAACTTGTGTTTTTAGTGATTAACCATCTCCTCTGCTCCTCTGTAGGAGTTTTTAAAATCACACACAAAAAAAGCATTTTGGCTGAGATTATCTCTCCCAATATATATGACAATCAACTACCCCCAAAACTTCGAAGAGTTATTTAACTCTTCTGACTGGTAAGTTTCATTATTGCTGAATTTAAAATTTTGGTTTGAATAAGGTCTATTCAGCATAGCATAAGAATTTTAGATTGCAGTTAAGATCCGTTTATATTAAAAGTTTACCCTTAATAAATTAGTTCAGGCTTGTATATAATGTGTTTAATATTGCAAAAGTTTACCACAAAGGTATTCTCATCTTGATAAATTATTGACCAACTATATGATAAGTAATTAAAGGCCACTGATATCTTCTATATACTGAAAATAATGATAAGTTCTGAGACTCAAAGATGAATAAAAGCTTGATTTTTCTCCTGGTTACTTAACTATGTATTGTATGCACAGACTAAATTCTACAAATTATAACACTCTATATGTAAAAGAATACGGCATAATAAATGCTTCCTTAAGAATACAAAGAATAAACAAACAAATTCTGGATTTGAAATTTGTCTTATTAGCAATGTTAGAAATGGTAAATTTTAAATTAAAAATGGAAACTACAAACCATTCCCAGTAAAGATAATAAGGTGAACAGAAATGTGTTATACTGCATATGTATTATATATATAAAATATTTTGTTGCTTAATATATTGAAGAAATATAGTTAAAATATACCATTGTAAATTGATTCCTGTGCATTCCATTTATTATGAAAATTATAAAATACACATTCTATTTATAATGGGGAAAGCAGTATTTACATAAAAGGACAATACAATTTCATTTGTATATTATATTTATTATATTATATTTCATATGTTTTTGTACTCCTTTACACTTGGGAATAGAAAGGTTAGACTGAAGAAGGAAACCTGTTGAATAGTAATACAAGCCCACAACTCATTACATCTTTGTTAAATTGTGAGTGTGTCTGGAAGAGATACTAAGCAGGAATAGGCTCATGACAATGAAGTAGGCTACCATCACTTTGACTCAGAAACCTTGATATCTTCATTTAATCACTACTAGAAAATAAATGCTTTGATCATTTTCTTTTGTTTTACTTGCTTTTCACATTCAAATAGAATAGCAGAGATTAGTAAGTGACCTAGAAAGACTAAAAACACTATTCTTGGTAGTGTGCAATGATACACAGCAATAGTGTACTTGTGATATTTTAAAGATCTGATTTGGAATGAGGGAGTGATGTTAGTGTATGTTCCAGAGAAAGCATTCTACATTTAGAAAACGTAGAATTTTCAAGTTTTCATTTGTAAGTAGCTTGAAAGTAAGATCATTTACAGTGGGATAGAATATACAATAGATATTTCAAAGTATTAAAAAATCATTTTGAAATTCAAAGTACATAAAAAGCCCTACATATCAATATAGTATATACTGGTATATATTTTATATGTATCTTTATATTACCTGTACAATTAATTTTTTCTACTCTTACTTTTATTTGGTGCTTATTTATGTAAAAGGAATGTGATTAATGATGTATTTTGTCATAACCAATGGAAAATACCACATGTTGAAATTAATTCATGAACCTAAGTATTGATTTATAGCGATTTATTTGTCAAAACATGATGCTATATTCTTTTCTAGAATATATATGGAGATTCAGTCTACCGTTTGTTTTCAATGCATGGTCCCTGATAAATAATTTTGTGTTAGGCACTAGGTGTTAATTCAATACGCCAAAGTAATATCTTTGAAAAATGACTAAAATTACTAGAGGAAATGTCACTTGTATGTAATGCTGAGATTTAGATGTTGTGGGCTGAGTTAATTCCTGCTTTTGCTAAATATAAGAAACATTTTCGAAGGATAGTGCCAAAGATTTACTACAGGACTTGTTAGATTAGAGAATCTAATGAAATTTCATTAATCTAAATTATAGTGTTTATTGGGGGAGCAAGCGCTAATATATGTAACTAATGAAAAACAAATATTCTACATGTGAGAAAATAGAAAATGCACAGATAACTTGAATATTTCTCAAAAAAAGAGCAAATGAGAACTTGGGTATTCTTGCTATTATGAATAATGAAATTTCATTTTAATGCAGTATCTAGAAGCAGTGATATCTTCAAAAGTGATATTTTTGTGAATATGTGGTTTCAGATCTTTGGGAAACTATAATTCTTTACTTTCCTTTTCAGGCTTAACAACAACAATATTAATGTCTCAAGTGACCATTGTGGGTATTCACATAAGTATTCACTTTATTTTGCTGGCTGCTCTGTTACAAAACATTTTATATGTGAAAAGATGGCTAATCCAGTTAAGATTGAAAGTGTACTAATGAACAAAGTACCAGATAGAAGATGTTAAAACAATTATTTTGTATCATCATTCTCCTGCAATTAAAAGCAACAAAGGGGTATATATATTGTATATCACAAAAGTGTAATAAAGATGCTTAGACACTGAGTTTCTGCCTCTCTCATAACAATTTACAATTTCAAACTTCTTCTTTGTTCTTCATTGCTCTAAGCTACTGGGTAAAAGACACTAAATTCAGCTTATCATTTTAGCATAGACCGGATACTGTTAAGCATAATCAAAAGGATATTTATACATGGGTCAAAAGAGACACAAAAAAGGAAGCTAACATCTCCTCCTTTACCCAAAATTTAAAAAAAAATACCAACCTTATTAGAATCAGAGAAAGTTAAAAATTTAAGATATATAGAAAAGATGAACAATTGAAGGAAGGAAGATAGAGAGGGAGGAAGGAAGGAAGGAAGGAAGGAAGGAAGGAAGGAAGGAAGGAAGGAAGGAAGGAAGGAAGGAAGGAAGGAAGGAAGGAAGGAAGGAAGGAAGGAAGGAAGGAAGGAAGGGAGGAAGGGAGGGAGGGAGGGAGGGAGGGAGGGAGGGAGGGAGGGAGGGAGGGAGGAAGGAAGGAAGGAAGGAAGGAAGGAAGGAAGGAAGGAAGGAAGGAAGGAAGGAAGGAAGGAAGGAAGGGAGGAAGGGAGGGAGGGAGGGAGGGAGGGAGGGAGGGAGGGAGGGAGGGATAGGATGGAAGAAAGAAAGAAAGGGAAGAAAGAAAAAGAAAGAAAGAAAGAAAGAAAGAAAGAAAGAAAGAAAGAAAGAAAGAAAGAAAGAAAGAAAGAAAGAAAGAAAGAAAGAAAGAAAGAAAGAAAGAAAGAAAGAAAGAAAGAAAGAAAGAAAGAAAGAGCAGCGTGGAATGCATTTAAGAGCATCGAAGAAGTGGTTAAGAGGATGAAGGACCTCCAAGTCCGGGAACATCTTTTCAAATCCACCATTCTTCCCGCACTAATGTATGCCTCAGAGATCTGGGCCCTACGAAAACAGGATGAGAACACTATTCAGGAATCCCAAAGAGGAATAGAAAGAGCTATGCTAGGAGTATCACGTCTCACTAACGTGAGAGAAGGAATTCAGAGTTCCGACCTCCGTCAACAATCAAGAATCAGGAACGCTATCTCATTTGCCAAAACATCAAAAATTATATGGGCTGGACATGTAATGTGATACAGAGACAACCGCTGGACTAGAGCTGTTATTGACTGGATTCCATGGGACGTCAAAAGACCACGTGGTTGCCCACCAATGAGATGGTCAGACTTCTTCGTCAAAACCCTGAATGAACAGTTTAAGGCTCTTCCTGTTCCTGGAGAGAGCAGATATCATTGGGCTACAGTAGCATGGGAAAGGGAACTTTGAACTAAACTACAGTTCCTGGGAGGGAAAGGGTTTTTGTTCTCATCCTTTTTCCCTCTCGGCAGCATGGAGACCACCACTGTGTAGTGCCAATTGGACAGAGAGGTAGGAGCTTGCAATGATGGGATGCATGGGGAATCTCGCAATGGGGTGGGGGGACAGAACCAGCCCTGCTTCCTGCCCTAATGAGACCCCAGCAGCCTCCCATGAACAGCTCCCCCGCTCCTGAACAGCCATGATCCCAGAGGCACACAAACCAGTCTCGGAATGCAGCGGCCACTGGCAGAAATACCTCTGGTCTTAATACCAGAATCCCAAAACTGGGCGGCCAATTTCACGACTGTGCAACATCATATGCTCATTGTTATCAACAGTAGAAAACATACGATCTAATGAAGCCACTTTGACAGGTGGCGGGGGGATTCCAAATAATGAGAGTGAATTTTCGGTCAAAAATCGAATGTTATCATAGCAATGAGAGAGTTAATTGAAAATCATCTGCCACACAGGTAGAGGGGGAGAGGGAAGGAGGGTGTCTGGGGTTCTTGGTGGTGGATCATGTGCACTGGTGAAGGGATGGGTGTTTGATCATTGTATGATTGAGACTTGATCCTGAAAGCCCTGTAACTGTTCTCACGGTGTCTCAATTAAAAAACATAAAATTAAAAAAAATAATAAATAAACAAATAACCACTGATTGCAAAACAATCCAAGTTGCTAACACTGATCCAGTGGACCCAGTCTGAAATATGACTTAATTTGTATGCAGAGTGAATGAGGACACGGGATGGGACATAGTTTCTGCCTTGGTTAGATTTGGCAAGGGGGCAGTTGTGGGCAGAAGTTGGAAAAGGAGAACATACTGTGTTGAAACTTAAAGAAAGGGGAAATTTAAGTAACTGAAACCTGAGGAAGAAAATTGGTTGCATAGAGTAGGGCACTTGCCTTGCACGTGGCTGACCCGGTTTCAATTCCTCTGTCCCTCTTGGACAGCCTGGTAAGCTACTCCAAGAGTATCTCGCCTGCAGGGCAGAGCCTGGCAAGCTACCCGTGACCTGTCACATATGCCAAAAAAAGAAACGTCTCACAATGGAGACGTCACTAGTGCCCGCTGGAGACTACAGTGCTATATAGTTACTGCAGCACTGTAGTCTGGTTGTTCATCTATTTGCTCGAGCAGGCACCAGTAACATCTCCGTTGTGAGACTTGTTACCATTTTGGGGTTATTGAATATGCCACGGGTAACTTGCCAGGTTCTGCCATGCTGGCAGGATTCTCTCAGTAGTTTGCTGGGCTCTTCAAGAGGAATGGAGGAATCGAACCTGGGTGGGCCACATGCAAGGCAAACTTCCTACCCGCTCTGCTATTGCTCCAGCCCACAAATACATTGCAAATTAATCTGTGAGACCAAGAATGTAAACTACAGAAACAAGAAACTATTTCTATCATTGACTGTAGTACAGTTATGCCATTAGTGTAGACTAAAGTAGTTCTTAAGTTTCTTTGTCTAATCACAGAAAGGCAGAAAGGAAAATTGGAATCTCCTGCAGAATTATTCCTATTCAAAGCTGTATTTGGCCTTGGAATTTGTTGAGTGGCTTTTGTGTGTTTTGAGAATTTGTGCACTGGCACGCAGACGGGCTTTTCTCCCAGCTGTTAACACACGGCCATAACTCAGACATGCAGGTTTGCCTTTGATCTCAACCAAAGAGCGTCATTTGGTCCATTTCTCTTGGGATGATCCACCCTGTGTCAGCTTTTCTTTGCAGTCACCGTTTATGGTAGCAACACCACTGAAGTTTCAATAATGCTCCAATGTGTGTGTGTGTGTGTGTGTGTGTGTGTGAGAGAGAGAGAGAGAGAGAGAGAGAGAGAGAGAGAGAGAGACCAGTTACCCAATGCCTTTGCTTGGTCCCTGCTCTAACCCTGCTTCTTGAATGTAGAACTGATCAGACCATAATATCACCGACCACAGCAGTGACCTTCTTGAGGTCTTTGCTGTGTGCTGTCATTTCCATCATCTTTATCGAGATTCTGCTTCTGTGAGGATCATGGATTGCCAATTCTCCTTGTCCTCCAAGAAGTTGGCCTCAGTCTCCAGAGGAACCCTCACGTCACCTCTCTCGCTTGCTCCCTCAGCTCTCTGTAGCTTTGCCACAGTGTGCCAACACTTGGCAGCATGTATAGCCCTAGCCTGCCACTCTTGGTCCTCTGAGTCACCGCAGCCACCACAGCGCAGGCTGGCAAGTGAGTCACCGCAATGCAAGTGGTGACTCATGTGACACGGACACCCCGCTGTGTCCTGTCTACCTCAGACTGAAACTTCCTTCCCTGTCTCAACATCGTGCTATTCTTGTGATTTATTCGATAAAAACTTATGTTTCTTTATAAGAAGATCCTAGAAGTAATTGAATTGAATTCCCACCTGCAATTGGGTTGTGTTTGATCAAATGATTTTGTGGGACTTAGAAGGCTGCCACATTAGAGGGTCTCCAGGCCTGCCGTAGGACCATGTCTCCTTCTAGGGCCATAGTTTCAGTCAAGGATTTTATGTCAGAACACGATCTTTATCTGCCTATTCATATATATTTATATTTATGTATAAATATACAAATGTTTATATTTATGTATGTGTGATATATGCACACAGATACATTTCCTCTTTGCCAATAACATCTGAAATATCCTTTAGCTTTAGTCAGTTGCATTTTAATTTTAACCTGTTTGATTCAGGCACTGTACATAGAAACACAAGACTTTCTGTTAAAAAGAGACACTTAGGAACTTAGGTTGTAGAGAGACTGAAGTATGTGTACGACACTCACCTTGTACTTGACCCACCATGATTTAATTCGTGGCACCCCATATAGTCCCAAGCCCCACCAGAGTGATCCCTGAGTACAGTCAGGAGTAAGCCCTGAGAACAGCTGGGCATGACCCAAATCACAAAAGAGAGGGAGAGAAAGAGAGAGAGAGCAAGAGAGAGAGAGAGAAAGTAACTTAAAACCACTAGATTTCTGTATCACTGTCATCCAGCTGCTCGTCAATTTACTTGAGTGGGCGCCAGTAACGTCCCTATTTCTCTCAGTCCTAAGATTTTAGCAGCCTCTCCTTACTCATCTTACCCAACAGTTGGAGGCTCTTTCAGGGTCAGGGGAATGAGACCTATCATTACTGTTTTTGGCATGTTGAATATGCCATGGGTAGCTTGCCAGGCTCTGTCCATGCAGAAGGGATTCTCTTGGTAGGTTGCAGGGGTCTTTGATATATATATATATACATATATATATTATATACATACATATAATATATATTATACATACATACATATAATATATATATATAACTTGTTGCCCACTGTCTGAACTCCATCAATTATGGTGTGGTAATTATGGAAAATGGGTAGAAGTGTCTTATAATGTGTATAATGTGTGGAAAGCAACCTGGAGTGTGGCGGCAGTTGGGTAATGGAGATCGGCTCAGCTCCAAGGGCTGGGTCTCTTGAGGCGGGGAGGGTTCTCCACCACCCCCCCTCTTTCTGTCTCATTACATTTGACATGATACTCTTCATGTCGATCCACCTATATGCAAATTTCATGACTTCATTTTTTCTAACAGTTGCATAGTATTCCATTGTGTAGATGTACCAAAGTTTCTTTAGCCAGTCATCTGTTCTCGGACACTTGGATTTTTTTCCAGATTATGGCTATTGTAAACAGTGCTGCAATGCACACACAAGTGCAGATGTCATTTCTATTATACCTTTTTGCAACTCCGGGGTATATTCCCAGAAGTGGTATTGCTGGGTCAAACGGGAGATCAAGTTCTAACTTTTTGAGAAGTGTCCATACGTCCATACTGTTTTCCAAAAGGGCTGCACCAGTCTGTATCACATCTTTCTAAGTAAACTTTGTTTAATAAAAACTTTCTTGATTAACCTCTGTGAACTAAGCTACAGCCTCATGCCACCCCGGGAGGGGAAAGATTTTTCCCTCTTGGCCTTTCCTTTTGGCGGTTACATGGTGACCACCATCTTATAGAGCCCACTAACCGGAGGTACGAGCTTGCAGTGATGCAACTTCTGGCAGAAATTTCTCTGGACTTAATTACTAAAATACCAGAAAACTAAAACCCCGTGGCTGCAACAGCTCAAACGCTCTTCATTCTCAGCAATGGAAAACAAATTATTAAATAATGCCTTTTCGGCAGGTCTGACTGTTGGTGGGAAATTCCAAATAATAGTAGTGAGATTTCTGTTAAAATATTGAATGTAATCAAAGTAAAGAGAGAGTAAAGTGAAAATCCTCAGCCAAACAGGTGGCGGCAGGAGTGGGGGTGTGGGAGGGGAGGTATACTGAGGTTTTTGGTGGTGGAACATGTGCACTGGTAAAGGGATGGGTGTTTGATCATTGTATGACTGAGACTTAAATCTGAAAGCTTTGTAACTTTTCTCATGGTGATTCAATAAAACAGAAATAAATTTAAAAAATTTTAAAAACTCTTGATTAAAAAAAAACAGTTATCCTTTAGTTCTAAGTATTACTGTTAAATATCTGTACTGGACAGATAAGAGAATTGCCAGAGAAATGTGAACTTGCCAAAGGGTAGATTTTAAGTGTAGATTTTGTTTTTAGCAAGTGAACTTAAAAAAATAGATTACGGTTTGAATGGACAAGTCTGCCATTTTTCCATATCTGGTTGTTGCTGATTACATTCCTTTGTTGAACCTATATCAGCTTTTAAAATTTTATATTGAAACTTCTATTTCATGGTCAAGATAGGATGAGAGGCCATGGATACTAATAACTGATTTATTTTGCTTTCTTTTCTCTATGACTATTATCTATAGCCTTATCTTGATTTATAAGGAAAACTTGGAGAACCCACAAGAATTATTGTTTTGTGTGTTTCCGGGAATGATATGAAAATATTGCTGCTATGTTTGGTGAAGGAAATCAATTTTGTGTAGTTTATTTCAACCTAAATAAAATGTGAATTTTGTTTTTTTAAAAAAGTTAGCCCTTGTATTTGAAATCCATATTTTACTCAGAGGATCATTTCTTTAACTTGATATATTCTTGGGGGAAGTTAATAAAATGGTAATTAGAGGAGTACAGGTGAGAATATCCTAATCCTGAAATTCTCAGCAGAACAGTTCTGTTTTCTGACACAAGGATTTTGCTTGTTTTCTAACAAAGGGAAACTATTCAACGCAACCACATATGCTGGACCAAAACACAACAGTAGCTTCTTGAAGTTCAGTGTGACTAGCCAATCATATATTATTGAATTTTTCTTGTTTGTTCGATAATATCTGAAGAGGTGACTTATGAGACTGTCAAATTTCTGAAGTCTTCTATTATGAAACTGCAGGACTATCTCAAGAGAGAAGATAAGAATCTCTGTGCAAGATCAGGGCAGGGAAAGGGCCCACTCAAGTAGACTGGTGGGTATCTCCACATCGTCAGCTCAAGTGTTGGACCCTCTGTCTGACTCTTTAGCAATGGAGTGCTGGTACCTAGGGAAATCTTTATGCCAAGCTAAGTTCTGCCAGCTCATTTTATTTAATGCGATCATTAATGCATGTAAGAAAAATGTTTTGATCTAAGTTTCTGTAAGTCCAGAGAACTGGTATCAATCACAATGCATTTCTTGTACCTTTGAAGCCTTTCAGAATGATGTTACAGATCATAATAAATAATCCATAATATGGATTATTATGGATAGGACAAGCCAATAGGGACAAGAGACAGAGGCTTTGTGTTATACCTGTATATCTATATTAAACCCTTGGACCAAATGCTACTTAGAGCACAGAACCCAAATTACAATAATAAATTTAAAAATGAATCTGTAAAGTATTCATGAGAGGGAGGTGGTAAAGAATCTGGGGTGAGGGGGGGTGAGGGTTACTGGTGGTAGGATTGGAAATGGGAGCATTTTATGCCTAAAACCCTATTATAATCAACCTTGCAATTTAGTGTCTAAATTAAAAATAAATGTAACCCACAGAAAAGAAAGAAAAAAACAGTAATATCCTGATCATAACTATATAGAATTTAACTGCTCACATATATAAAGTCGTTTACCCAAAAGTATTTTATATTTATATATGTACAGAAGCACTTCATATATATCAATACTGACTATAAAGTTTTAGGAACCAACTTAGTATATAATGCTTTAGGCATTAACATTCCCCAAATGCCATCTTCTCTCTCTGTATATTTGATGGTCACTGCATGTGTTCAGGGAGGGCTAGGTACATTGTCAACATTCAATATTCTCATAGCCAGTGGCCTAAAGGTCTTAGAAAATTAGAGAAATAGAATATGCTCTGCTACATATTTACCAATTTGTATTCCTTCTAATGAAATTGTATGACTTTATATACAACAAGGTAGGGGATTTGAGTTCAATTTTTGTAAGGTCCAAAGTTTATGTATATATAAAAAAAAATGTGTCATTATAAACAAAAGCAAGTCAGGAAAGTTGGAAGTATCTAGACAAAAAGTAAAAGTAGAGAAAAGAGTAACTTTTAAATATTTTTTTTCTTTGAAAAGATACTCATGATGTACAAGAGATAGGAGTGGATGGTGAAGCTGAAAATAGAAGAGAAAGAGAGTACAATTGAAAGCACAGTTGAAATGTCAGAGAACAGAGCGGTTAATGGTAAGAACTTTGGATCAGAAAGACACTAGTTCAAAGAGATAGCTAAGGAGGATATTATGGGGAATGATTTGGCATAAATAAAGTTTTTTTTAATAAAAGATATAGCATATTTGACAACGGTACTGAGAATAAAACAAAGATGTGAAACTCATCTTTTACATTTAAGAAAATTTTTTTAAATGCTTTTTGTTGTTTGGGTCATACTTAGTGGTGTTCAAGGCTTGCTCTAACTCTGTGCTCAGAAATGACTCCTGACATTCTTGGAATACCATATGTGGTTCCATTGTGTTACACCTCTAATGTATATAACCACTTATGAGTAGATTGATATTTTAGTGACTTACAGTTAGAAGCTACTATACAGTAAAGCTGTTATGATTTTCAAGTCTTTCCCTAGAAATTTAGATTTTCAGTTTTGTTTAGTAAATAAGTAAAAGTAGCATTCTGGGATAAATGAAGTATGTTTTAGCAGACACTGTTCTTTTTTCTTTGTTTACATTTCCATCATCACTGTATTCAAGTTCTGGTTTATTTACAGGATTGCATGGTGTCTTGGTTGTGTCATCTCTTTTTGTTTTGTTTTGTTTTAAATGTTTTTTGTTTCTGGCTGTTTTTAGTCTTTCGTCGTGTCAGCCCTCTTCAAGTATTTGCTGAGTCTGGTTGTTTCTAAATTGTCTTAATTTGTCTTTACTCAGTGTACAAAAACCTCAGTGTATATGAGGTAGATTTGTTAAACTGTAGCCTCCATTACTGGTGTAACCCTCTGATGAACCTATTTTGTCAAAATTTGTTGGTTTATCCCCCCTCCTTGGGTCATTTAACTGCCTGAAAATGAGCCTTTCAATACGTTGTCCCAGGTTCAATTTGTTATAATATGTAAAGAAGGGTAGGGAATCAACTCAGCTGTATGAAGTGGAGAGAAAATATGAAGTTAGGAGAGCCTATCTAACTTAAATGTAGACTTTAGGCACCTTTTCCCCTTTTCAGGTTTCTCTCTACTTCAGTTTTAAGTCAAATCCCAAAGTAAATACAACTAATAAAATACAAATAAGAATATCCATAGATTTTAGGCTCACAGAGTTCAAGAATGGAAGAAAAAAGTCAAAGGTCAGCAGCTTCCAATACAACTGAATTACTGAAATAGATATTCATATTGAAAATCAAGGTATAATAATTATCATTATAATTGCCTAATAAATAATAATTTTTTATTATTACTGCGGGTAGGGCGTTTGCCTTACATGCGGCTGGCCCAGGTTTGATTCCTCCATTCCTCTCAGCGAGCCCAGCAAGCTACCGAGTATCCCGCCCGCACAGCAGAGCTTGGCAAGTTCCCTGTGGCGTATTCGATATGCCAAAAACAGTAACAACAAGTCTCACAATGGAGATGTTACTGGTGCCCGCACAAGCAAATCGATGAACAATGGGATGACAGTGACAGTGCTACAGTGCTAATAATTTAAGATAATAAATATAGTATAAAACATTTTTCAGTACAAACAATATAATTTTCATTGTAAAACTCAAGTAGGTATGTTGATGAGATAGCAAATAAAAAAATAATGTTTTGTTGTAAGAGTTTATAAATTGTTCAAAATTTGAGATGAAAACCCCAATGAACTTGAAGTAAAAAGCCAAGTCACCTACACCTATTACACAAATAATAAGAAAGCGAAAACAAAGAACTGAAACAAAGAAAGAAGTCATTATTGATAAGATAGCATCTGGAACTGAGCAATAATATATATTTCATAATATATATTATGAAAGGCCAGATTGAAGAGTGAGGTTTTATTAAATAACCATATTATGTTATTGTAATATAAGTAGTGAATTATTAGAGAATGTTGATGAAAGGAGTAAGATTGGTGTCTTATTTCATAACAAAAAATAAATATCAGTGTAATGACTAGTAGCTATTTTAAGAAATGTATACAAGTAAACTTTTAAACTTCAAAAATTACAAAATCATAAAAAATCATAAAATTATAAAATAAGTTTAAAATTAATCTAGATGCATCAGGAAAAATGTGTTTTATGCAATACACAATTCATAAAGTGAACCTAAAACTGCAATATCTACAAGCTTGAACCAATAAGTAAAATGTGTTTGGAGATAATGTTTAATTTGAAGACTGGTTTCATAGAAAATAATCCAATGCTAAAGTTAGAAAAAAATTGAAAAGTCAAGAGTTCAGATTTTAGACATAAGGTTAATAAGTGTTACAATAGTCATGAGTCTGGAGATGTAGCTAATACAGCAGTAGGGCAATTCGCCAACCCAGGATTTGATCTCTGTCACCCCATAATGTCCCCTAAGCCAAAGTAGGAGTGACCCCAAAACATAGAACCAGGAATAAGCCCTGTGTATTTTCAGGTGTGGTCTACAAACAAAATACAAGTCCCCCCAAAAAAATACCATAATCAAAAGAAAGAACAAGCATCTACCAGAATATTGTCTACATATATTTGAGCAATACATTTGAAAATATAAAAGAAATAGATTTTTTGGGGGGGCTGGAGCGATAGCACAGTGGGTATTGCATTTGCCTTGCACGCGCCCGACCTGGGTTCGATTCCCAGCATCCCATATGGTCCCCTGAGCACCGCCTGGAGTAATTCCTGAGTGCAGAGCCGGGAATAACCCCTGTGCATTGCCGGGTGTGACCCAAAAAGCAAAATAAAATAAAATAAATTTTTAAAAAAATAGATTTTTTTTCTTATAACATATATTTCAGAAAAATGAAATCATTGAGAACAAATTGGAAATAACATTGTTATATATTTCAATATTTGCATGGAAAGTAAGAAACAGCATCTAGCAGATGATTGCCACCGTGACCTATGATGGGACGGTGGACCAAGAAGACCAAAAATAGGATCAAGACAGTGGGAGGGTGGGGAGTCAGCTGCGATGTATATTCTAGAATGTTCATTAAAATATCCACATTACGTCATGTGATTGCATTCGTGAGCACTGAGATATGGCTATAGAGACGAATTTGTGTTGGCTGGAGGCAACAGGACAGGATACATTCTTGCCGGCTTTCTTTGGAATCAAAATGAAATGGAATACTCATTAATGGGGCAAGGGATAGGGCAGGGCCAATGACTTCAACAGGATATGTGTGCTATGGGATGCCGGCTCGTTCGGGGAAAGTGTGGGGTCCTGCTTTAATTTTGCTCTTACTACACCTGGTACTCGTGGCTGGATAAGGACTCCTGTCCTTCAAAAGTAAGTCTCCACTTTTCTCTCAGATCTTCCTGGGCTTCTACTAATCATATCTTGAATGAATTCATGATCTGAGAAATATCAATGAGAGGGAGTCAGGTCTCATTTCTGTATATCAGTTGGGGTCTCCTTCTTTTGGCCTCTGTTCGGCACGTTTTCTCGTCCAGCAAGAAGCCACCGCTCAGGGCTCTGAGGATCAGACGGATCTACCCTTCCTGTAAACAGAGGGGCCTGGAGAAAAGAGCCTGCCCTATGCCACCACCTCCTCAACCGAGAAATGAGCACACGGCGGGGGTCCATCAAGCAGTTCCGACTTTATTGGACAATCAGTACAACTTATATAGGCTGAGCAAGCAGGGGAGACAGGCAAAAGGGGTGTGGGGAAGAGACATACAAAGGGTCACGTACTCACAGTAGTTAGAACAGACGTGTATTTTCTAGAAATAGGTTCACACCTTCCCTGTGTGATTACAATGGTTAAACTGTCACCTCACATCTGCCAGAAACACCCTGGTAACACTGAGCTGTGATGGTAAATATGCATCGCAACTGGCTTCACTTCAGAGCAAAAAAAAATATGTATCTCCCAACATATATCTGTATACTATCTGTCATGGCCTGAGAAAAGTTTACTATCAGATTCAGTGACGACTGCTAAGGGCAGAAAATGCTAAAAGGTATAAATGAAAGTGCTGCTCCTCAAAAGGTTAGAAAATCAGTTGAAGTAACAAGAAGCTCCACTGACTATAACCTAAGAAAGTTCATGGTGATTTTGTGTATTGAAGGGCATTTATGATTGGCATGTGTTTCCGTCAACTCCATGTAGCTGCAAACATCTTTCAGAGGTGCCATTATCAGTACTTGATTTCTTTCTTCTAAATTTTTTCACCATGTCAATTTTTCCCCCTTAAGAATCACAGTTGTAGGTGAGTATGATCTGGCTTCATGGAGCTATTACTTGGGAAGCACTTACTCCCAAATGATAGATGATCTTTTTTTTATTGCTTTTATAGTTGTTTCTGATAGTCACACAAAGATAGATGGATAAGTCCTCTTCCCTCCAAAGTATTACAGATTTTTTAAAAAGGAGTGGATCATGTTTTATTTCTTCTTTGTATATTTGGGTGGAATTAATGGGTTAAACAAATTAGCACATGAAGATACAGGTAGAACCTAGTAAGTGTCTAAATATGAAAATTGAAGTGTCATTATAAGAAAAAGGCAAATCTGAGACCCTCTGCTCGTAAAGACTATGATCCAAGAGGTCTTCTAACCCATTTTGGCACCCAGAGTGGCTTCTTACAGACATGCATCTAGACTGTGAGCTGTACTACGACTATGTGCCACTTGGGGAGGAATTTTCCCTTTCCACTCTGTTCTTCTGCTCGGAAAATGGCAGCAGCAGAATCATCCACGTGGCAAGAGCCACCCCCTAAGACTTCCACCCAGAGTTAGGAACTTTGGAATGCTGTGGCTCATAGGTGATCATGGGAAGGGGGCATTACCGGCTCGCCCTCAGCCCAGGTAAGATCTGGAGCTGCTACTTGCGAAACAGACCCTCTGCTCGTAAAGAATACAATCCAAGAGGTCTTCTAACCCATTCTGGCACCCAGAGCAGCTTCTTGCAGACATGCATCTAGACTGTGAAGTGAAATAAAATATCAGATATCCAAAACTCATAGCATGCTCATAGAATCTTTATTCTCAGCAATGAAAAGAAATTATTAAATTTCTTTTTCAGCAGGCCTGATTGCTGGGGGAAAATTTCAAACAATAATAGCGAGTTCTCTATTGAAATATTGAATCTATTCAAAGTATAGAGAATAAAATGAAGATCATTAGCTACTTAGGTGGGGGCTGGGTGGGAGGGGGGTATATTGGGGTTCATGGTGGTGGAACATGTGCACTGGTGAAGGGATGAGCGTTCAATCATTGTATGACTGAGACTAAAACCTGAAAGCTTTGTATTATTTTTCTTCTCACAGTGATTCAATAAAAGGAAAGAAAAGAAAAGAAAAGAAAAGAAAAGAAAAGAAAAGAAAAGAAAAGGAAAGAAAAGAAAAGAAAAGAAAAGAAAAGAAAAGAAAAGAAAAGAAAAGAAAAGAAAAGAAAAGAAAAGAAAAGAAAAGAAAAAGAAAAAGGCAAATCTTTGTCTCATTTCATTAACAGTTAGTTTCACTGTAGAAAACAAGGGAAACTCAAGTATGTTAAGTGGTTTTTTCAATATTGATCTAATGAATGCATATTGCCACAACTTTAAAATGTAGAAAAGGGCTGGAGAGATAGTACAATGGGTAGGATATTTGCCTTGCACACGGCTGACCCAGGGTTCGATCCCCAGCATCCCATATGGGTGTGACCCAAAAAGCAACAAATAAATAGATAAATCATGATCACGATCACGATAGCCCGTTAATCACCTATTTCTCGGGCGGACCCAGTAACATCTCATTTCGTCCTTTCCCTGAGATCTTAGAAGTCCATCTGGACTTGGCCCTCCCAACGATGTTGCACTGGGCGCTCTTCAGGGTCACGGGAATGAGATCCAGCTTGTTACTGGATTTTGCATATAAATACACCATGGGAAGCTTGCAAGGCTGTCCCATGTGCGCAGGAAACTCTCAGAAGATTGGCAGTTTCTCCCAAAGGGAGAAGCAGGCTAAAGATAGCTAAAGATATCGAGTGGCCACTTGTGGCCGCGCGCTTCTGAGAGCTTGCTTTTAAGTCTCTGTGGAAGGAAGGAAGGGAGGAAGGAAGGAAGGAAGGAAGGGAGGAAGGAAGGAAGGAAGGAAGGAAGGAAGGAAGGAAGGAAGGAAGGAAGGAAGGAAGGAAGGAAGGAAGGAAGGAAGGAAGGAAGGAAGGAAGGAAGGAAGGAAGGAAGGAAGGAAGGGAAAAAGTCCATAACTTTAACTGGAAAATGTTTCTTTCCCAGCACCAAGTAAAACAGCATCCTGATGCTACCAAATGAAGAAATTGGATAGTTTCAACAAATTGCTAACATTTTCTTAGGTGCCAATTCTTAGTAATTTTATCTCATTCAAAAGTCTCATAAAAATGGAAATCTGCATTTAGTTTCTGTCCTGAAAGGTAAACTAACACTAGTCTGTCCAGAAAAGTCAGGTCATGTTACAATAATCCACATAGTCCTCTGATCTTTATCTGATCATCTGTAGTTCCTAGACATGACCCTAGTCTTCTGAAGTCCCCTTGTTCCTAAGAGACTGGAGTCTGCCAATTTCACATTTTTAAATGTTGGCTTTCACTGTTCAAGAAATTCACATCACAACACATCGGCTCAGCTACATACTCTGATGCAACCAGTGGCAAAGAGTAATTTTTGGTTTTAGAAAATACTAAATATCACGTTTTATTTTTAAATCTATGTTATACTTGAATCTTTTATACATATTTTTGAGGGGTGAGATAAAGGGTTGGCGTGCTACCAAGAATATCCTGCCCACACAGCAGAACCTGGCAAGCTACCCGTGGCATATTCAATATGCTAAAAACAGTAACAAGTCTCACAATGGAGATGTTACTAGTGCCCATTCAAGCAAATCGATGAACAATGGGATGACAGTGCTACAGTTTTATAATTGATTATCTCCCAGTGGTACAAAGAAGCAATAATTGATTGATCTTTTTGCTTAGAGTCATCAATGTTTATCAGTCTATCTATGTGTGAATTGAGAAGGAGTTTGAGTTTCTGAGTACTCATCAGGACCCATCAATTCGGGACAGACTGAATCACAAAATAGGTAACTAATGAGGATGAACATCCGTTACTTCCAAAGTACTAAAGTCTGCACTCACTTTTTTTAGTACTCTGAGTTAATATACAACGGTAAATGAAAACTGAACCATCTTTTGTGGGACTGAGGTTGTTTAAATGAACTCTAGTGTATCAAGTCTATACATGTAGCACAGTAGTCCCGTTGTTCATCTATTTGCTCGAGTGGCCGCCAGTAACATCTCTAGTGTGAGACTTGTTGTTACTGTTTTTGGCATATCTAATACGAGACAGGGAGCTTCCCAGGCTCTGCTGTGTGGGCAGGATACTCTCAGTAACTTGCCAGGCTCTCCGAGAAGGACAGAGGGATGGAGGAATCGAATTTTAAAAAGCAATAACTATGCTTCCAATATGATTCAGTTATTGCATAATTCAAGAACAACCCTTATAGAAAACTTTATATTTAACAATATAAACATTAATATCATTATAATGTCTGTGAGAATATTAGACATCTAGGCCAAAAATTGACCTTGTGTCTTCCCTAACTGCTCAGTTGCACTGATCAGATAATAGTAAATTTTTCCCCGTTTGCCTTTTAATTCACTTTTTAAAGGTGCGTCTTTTATTTACTTGGTTCGTTTGTTTACATCAAAATGATTTTATTTTTCCTCTTTTGTGAATTTCCTTGTGCTACAGCTAATTTCATATGTGTTATTCGAAATAGCTGTTTATGAGCAAATGACACAGGGAATCTAAGTATACTGTATCATAATATTTTATCTTCCTGTTGTACAGTGTCTAATCATTTATCAAGCGTCTTTTTGATTTTTGTATCTTTCATCTTGAAGATGTAAGACGAGTAGCAGCAGCGATCCGGTGGCAGATAAAACAAGAAACACCTCTGAAAAATTGACAGAAGAAGCAGGCAGAGATGGAAGCAACTGGTTTGGGGTCAAAGGGATTTTGGCACATCTGTGATATAGAAGAGAAATGTGGTTAGATATGCAAACAGCAGGTCAACCACAAGGAAAGCATGAGATCCAAACGTCAACAATCAAACTTGAAATAATGCCTATCAAGATGGCAGGCTAGTGGGCATTTTCGGGAAGGAGGAAACCTGGGATACTGGTGGAGGGAATTTGACACTGGTGGTAGACTTGAGGCCAGAATAATGTATGTCTAAAATGCAACTATGAATAACTTTGTAAAACATGGCGCTTTAATATATTTTTTAAAACTTTGAATAAATATTACTACTTCTTTAGCAACTATATATACGTATATCATTGGAAATATATTTCCAATTGTAGCCAAAATAAAATAAAACTGCCCTCTATACATATTGCTGTCACCAAAATGTTTAAAATAGTACATTTAACACTGACTTAGTAAATTTAAAACTGACTTACTAAACAATGCAATAAATATTGAAATTAAAAATTAGTGATAATTATGTATAAAAAGAAGATAAATATTAACTATAGATTTTTTAAAAGATGAAGGCGATCAAGAAAAAATTAACAAGGCATGACTAGGCAAAATATTTTCTTCCTCTGGAATGCTAAAGGATCTTTCTGAATAACAGTAAGAATGAACTATGAAATATGGCATACAATTAAATAAGACTTATAAAAATTATTTTAATAGAAACTAATTATTATGTCTATTATATCTGTGCACCACACTATCAACATAGTGCTAATGAACAATCACATTGTCCAGCAAATTTCTATGATATGGACACATGATCCGTTTGATGTAATTATTATATTTGCTTGATAAACCATCAACCCAACCCCCTGCAACTTTTTCAATGACACCCTATTTTCCATTTCCTATACAACTTGTATAAAGTAGTGTTGAGGGAGCTGAAGAGATAGTAACTCAGGGAAGGCACTTGTCTAGCATGTGACCAACTTGGGTCCAATCCCCGGCACCCTCTATGGTCAGCAGAGCAATCCCATAAGTGAGCGCTGAGTGCAGAGCCAGAATAAGCTCTGAGCATGACTGGATATGGCCCCAAACCAAATAAATAAACAAAATCCTTTTTTTTTTTTTTTTTGCATCACACCCTGCGTTGCACAGGGGTTACTCCTGGCTCATGCACTTGGGAATTACTCCTGGAGGTGCTCGGGGGATCATAAGGGATGCTGGGAATCAAACCCGGGTAGGCTGTGTGCAAGGCAAATGCCCTACCCACTGTACTATGTCTCCAGCCCCGATAAGCAAAATTTTGATAACTTCCATCCCTTTCTCTCTTCTCCCAGAGAAGTCTATGCTTAGCATACAAAATGATCAACATATAGGAAGAAACTCATTTTCAGTGCCATTGTGCATTACCTTGTTTCATATCCTAAATGCCTACTATGCTTATATTCCTAAAACCCACCAAAACTCTTATATTAAAGAATTTCCCTATGTTGCTCCTTGCCATTTTTATATATGATTTTATTTTTGTCTTGTTATTCCCAAACATCCTTCCATACCTAGTTCAGATGATAAAATGCTACAGGGAAATATTAAAATCATGTAAACAATGGAATCAACTTCAGTAAGTAATTAATAATGGTCCATGCCTGATCTTGTAACAGCCATAGAAGAGAAAACTATACATTCTTCTTAATCTCTAATTTAATAATCTCTAACTTAACTCATTTAAGTTTCACTTATCCGGTCTCCAATCCTCTTAGGATAGCTGGATATTGATTGTAGACAATCACCTAAATGCAATTTTGGTTATTAATATTTGAATTCCAAAGAATAAGAAAGTATAGCTCTGCATTTTGACCCAGTTTGGGAAACACATTCACTTTACATTTGACTCACTCAAAAATAATATATAACTTTGGAAATATTTGTGGTTTCTAAAAGACTGGGGTTTTATAGATAAAGGAAGTACACTTGCTCAAGCTATTGTAACTATTTGTAAGATTAGCACAGAGGAAATGTTTGATGATGCAATTTTTTTGTCACACAAAAATGTTCATTTTCCAGGAAATTTATCTTAAAATATGTATACAAACTGGAAGAATTAAAGGATTAAAGGGCAGTGTGGAAACTAGTTTTTGCAAATAATTTTTTCACATATAGCAAGTATAAAGGGTAATTTTATTTTATGCTATAAGGACTATGAAGTTTTACTTTGTAAAACCATGGAAAATAGTTTCCTTTCCCTTCCTTACAGATTATAAAGCTACATATGTAAATTTTCTATTGAACATCTTAATCTAAATAGATTAAGAACATTGTACTATGAATATTTTTCACAAAAAAAAATTTGAGTAGCATCCCGCTAAAAATTCCATCTATAAGCTTCATGTCTCCCCTTACAACTCCTGCGTTAAATACAGACATTCTACTCTAAAATTCTCAAAGAGCACCCTTTGCTTTCTGTCTTTTAGGAGTCATGTTAGGAGTTAGAAGCTTTGCAATTTGTGACTGTTATAGTGAAACTTTTAATTATAGATCACTACAAGAAAAATCCTTTTACTAAAGAGTTGGGTGATAACAAAAAAAAATTTAATTATCCCCAGTTTTATTGAAGTGGAGAATTAAACTGATCTGAGAGAAAGAAATAAAATTAGGTGCCAGGAGAATAGTATAGGACTTTGTGCATTTGCCTTGCATACAGCTGATCCAAGTTTGATCCCCCAGCATTTTATTGGTTCTAAAAGCTCGACCAGGAGTAATTCCTAAGTATAGAGCCAGAAGTAAGCCCTGAGCATCTCTGGGTGTAGCTCAAAAACAAAAGAGGAAGGAAGGAAGGAAGGAAGGAAGGAAGGAAGGAAGGAAGGAAGGGAGGGAGGGAGGGAGGGAGGGAAGAGGGAAGGAGGGAGGGAAGGAGGGAGGGAGGGAGGGAGGGATAGGATAGAAGAGAGGGAAAGAGAAAGAAAGAAAGAAAGAAAGAAAGAAAGAAAGAAAGAAAGAAAGAAAGAAAGAAAGAAAGAAAGAAAGAAAGAAAGAAAGAAAGAAAGAAAGAAAGAAAGAAAGAAAGAAAGAAAGAAAGAAAGAAAGAAAGAAAGAAGGAAAGAAAGAAAGAAAGAGAAGTTTTCATTGTTGCTTAGCCCAACTTCAGGTGCTCACTTCCTGAATTCAAGAGATAAGTATTTAAGAGTATTCATGAGATAAGAGTTGATGGGAGAAAAACAAGTTTTTTCGGGGTCATGAACATAAGAAGATGGTAGTCTCAGGTCCTCCAGAAAGCCATATTGTTTACAGGTTACAAGAAACAGTTTTTAAAGGAAAAGAGAAGAGAGAAGCACATTTTTAGGAAGGATGTTTGGAGGCTGGCATGCACTAAAGTCATTACTAAATTCCCTCATGGCTGATCCATGAGGGATCATGTAATGTAATAGGAATTCCATTACCTGGTCATCAATGGCAAATAGGGACTTCCTATTAAAATGTCCGCCTCCTATCCTATAGGGCAAGAAAGAGATAGTCTCAACATTTTCAATCATCCCTTAACACAGGATTTTGTTTTCTCATTTATTGAATTCAGTTCAAGTTCCATATACTTGCTTCAACATTATTAAATTTAATTTAGAGCTTAGATAATTTTTAGCTCAGATTAAGACTATTCTGACCCAAAGAATAGAGGAAAAATAAAGGGTGGAAGGAGATAAAGTATTAAGAATGAAAAAATATTTCAAAGTAATCTGCCATCTAAATTAGAGAACTTAGGATAGAAGCAATAAAAAGGAAAGGACCAGGGCTGAAGAGAGAGTACAGTGGGTCGGGCACTTGCTTTGCACACGGCTGACCAGGGATTGATCCTGGAAGCCCAGATGATCCCTGGGGTTTCCTAAGAACAGAGCCAGGAGTGAGCCCTGAACACTGCTGAGTGTGTCTACACACTCCACGCCCCTCACAGAAGGAACAAAAGCAATGGGAGAATAGTTGTTGGGGTCTCAGGTTTATCAGTAATGTGTGGGAGTGGTATGGCTGTATATCCAAACCAGAAAGTCAGCAACTCTGAGAACACGAGATCCAAACTACAGCAACCAAACTTTAAAAGGTGGCAGGTGTGGGAGCCAATGGGGATGCTTCTCCCAAAGAAGTGGGCGGGAACTTGGGAACCCTGGTGAAGAGAAATTGACACTGGTAGTGGAACTGGTACTAGAACATTTTATGTCTAAAACTCAGTTACTCATAACTTAATAAATCACAGTTCTTTTATAAAAAAATTAAAATTTGAGAAAAAGAAAAGAAATTTCTGAACTTTGCAAAAAGGATCTTCTGAGATAGGGAAGATATTAAAAAGTTTTGTATTTTCTGTCTTCTAATTGAATTAAATGTGTGATCTACAGTTTCCTAAACCAATCATGCAAGAAAAGATGTTTCTTTCTAAAAAAGCAAGAACCAGTAACAGGGGCATAGAGGCTACTATTCAGAAAAATATGTTCTGGGCTTAGCTCCTAAAGATCTAGATGATTAAAAGAGAAAGTAGATTCCTGGATGGGAAGATTTTACCATCAACTTAGAATATTAAAGTGAAAAATGATATATTCTGAGATGTTGTACCTGTGTTGTGGAGTAATTGTAAAGAGACAGAAACCAAGATGACATGAGAATTGAGGAGCACAGGGACAGAAGTGATGCAAGTGAAGACTGAAAAGTATGTGGACTGTGCCCAGACTTGGTGAGGGAGGCAACCAAGACATGATAAAGATCTGGCATCCTTAGTTTTGTCCTCAATGTCCATCTACAGATTATCTACAGATAGGAACAGAGCAAGGGGCGTGGAGTAGATAAAAGCCATCAAAGACCCTTTAGGCCGTTTTCTGCTTCTTTTATCAGTGAAACATGGTCCTTGTGGTGATATTGATTCCACTGTGTCTGCCTGGTGCTGTGACTGTAAAGATGCTCTCGACATCCTGTGAAAATTGCTGGGTCCATCCTTCTGTCTTCGGAACACTGCTTTTGGGGTAGTAAGTAAGGGCAGCTGAGGCTTGGTCAAGAGGACAGATGCCCAGGAGGAAAGTATTATTTAGAGTCAAGTGACTCCCACATAACAAAGCACAGCATTTACTACTATCTTCCTGTGCCCATACAAAAAGGACATTGCTCTGCATATACTACACAAAGAACTTAAGGAGAAGGGAAAAACAATATTTACAAGTCAACCGAGCACAAAGAAAGAAGTTCCAAATAGGCACAGAGAGAAGGGTGCACTGTGATGGGAACAACCTGATAAACCTAAACTGCCTGAGGCTATGATATCCTACAGTTGTGTATGGAAGAGAAAGATGCCCAATTCTCTCAGGATTGTACTCCTGGATTTCAACTTCCCCTGACCCTGCCCTGTTTTATGTCCCCATCTACATTAAAATGCCTTTGCACTCACACTGATCCTGGGTGCTCTGGACCCTCCAGACCATAGTCCTGAACCAGCCACCTGGAAGTCCCGCAGGGTGAGTGAAGGAAGCTCGTCCTCATCAGTAGTTCTTTAAGGCAGCAAATTTAAAATGAGTGACTCAGCATCGAAGTCTGATTTGCTGCCTGATAGAGGAAACTTATCAACCTACTCCTCCCCTTCCCTTTTAGAATCTGTTCCCTGATTTTAGTTCTAGTCTTTCTGCCAGAGTCATAATTAATAATAACTATTATATATCATAAAATAATAATAATAATTATTATATCACGATAGCTTCAGAGTCACACAATTCTCACAGGAATTCTGGGAAATTTGAAAGCCAAACACATTTGGGATACTTGATAATCAGTCACACAACCATTATTATTGCATATACAGATTTTTCTTATAGCCTTATATGAGTCTACATTTGAACACGAAAAATAGAAAGTATATTGAGGAACAGGAGAACTTTACAGAGGGCAGGACATTTGTCATATACAAGGTCAAGAGGGGTTTCACCTCTAGTATCCCATATAGTCCCCCAAGTCCCTATTTAGGAGTAATGCCATAGTGCAGAACCAGGAGTACTTTCTGGGCATAGATGAGTGTGGCCTAAAGGTAAACAAACAAACAAAAAGTATATTTGAAGTCCAGCTATTTAATGACAATAGCCTCTCCCTACTCCAGCTCAGGGGCAACTGGTTTGACATCAGGCCAAAGTTTCATTTTATTTATTTAATTAAAATTAGATAAATTTTAATTTATTTTAATAAATAAATTAAATTAAATTATTTATTTAATAATTTTAATAATTTAATATTTGTGAGATGGGATGATTTCATCAAATAAATAAAATTATTCATTTTATTTATTTAACTTTAGTATTTTGAGCACACCCAACGATACTCCTGACTCTGTACTCAGGAATTACTCCTGGCGGTGCTCCAGAAATCCTATGGGATGCCAGGGATCAAACCCGGATTGGAGTGAGCAAGGCAAACACCTTGTCCACAGGACTATAACTCCGGCCCCAGTATTGTTTTAAAATTAGTTTTTCTTAGTTATAGGCACCATAATTTACAAAACTGTTAGTGATAGGGGTCCATGCATACAATGTCTCAGTACTACACCTTCTACCAGTTTGTACCCAATCCCTCAATCTACCCTTAGCCCTCAATCCTCCCCCAGGCTAAACTCGTTGTGAAGACCAGTTCTCAGGTTTCACAGTTTGGGGCCTCTTGCTGTTCCCCTTGCAGGTCTGTTTGTATCCCATGAATGAGACATAGTTCTGTGTCTGTCCTTCTCCTCCTGACTTCACTCAGTCTGCTGCTCTCCAGATTCAACCACAGAGCAGTGAACTGCACGATTTTCTCTTTCTTGTAGCCTAGAAGTACTCCATTGTGTGTATGTGCACATGCATATTCCACAGTTTCATTATCCATTAATTTGTTCTTTTATTTTTTTATTTCATTATCCATTCATTTGGGCTGTAGTGATAGCACAGGAGTAGGGCGTTTGCCTTGCATGCATCCAACCCGGGTTCAATTCCTCTGCCCCTCTCAGAGAGCCCGGTAAGCTATCGAGAGTATCTCGTCTGCACAGCAGAGCCTGGCAAGCTACCCGTGGTATATTTGATATACAAAAAAACAGTAACAAAAAGTCTCACAATGGAGACATGTCACTTTGTCCACTCGAGCAACTTGATGAGCAATGGGATGACAGTGACAGTGATACAGTGATCCATTCATTTGGATATTTTTCTGTTTTTTTTTAGGGAAGCAAAATAGCTTTGATTGAAAGAAATTTATTTAGAAGTAAGGGAGGCAAGAGAAGGGAAGTCTATGTGTTGAAAAGAGAACACAGTTTTTTCCAGGGTGTTAAAAATGAGAGGAGAGATGTACATGTTCAAAAACAACAACAACAACAAAAATCGGCTTGAAAAGCAAGCAAGCAAGAAAACAATCCTATCCAGTCATCTATTCTGATACACTTGGATTATTTCCAGATTTGAGCTATTGTGAATAATGCTACAATAAGCAAAGGAGTACAAATGTCTTTTTTTGTATACAGTTTCAGGGCCCCTAGATGCACAACGTGGATGCTAGGTCTTATGGAAGTGGTTTTTAACCTTAGCTTTGCGTTAAAGCTACGTGAATCACTTTAGTGAGGTTTGTTTGTTTTTTAGGGCTAACTATACTCCTAATCAATCAAAGCAGACTGTTATGAGATGGGATGATCTCAGACATAAGTATTTCTTCAAAGTCCCTCAACATAATTTTAGTGCACAGCTATATTGAGGACTACCACCTCAAGCCAGATAGGTTGAATAGCATATCATCTGTCTATCCTGATCTTCCCAATCAATCCCCTCATACAGGTTGAAATAAAGTAGCTAGGATTTTTAAGTACATTTTTTCTGAATTTTCACCTGCCCTAACCTAACTTCTTGCATGCAAATTAACTCAGATTGCAGGAAGTCATTCAGTGACCTGATGGATAAATTAACTAAACTTTTTGTAGAAATTATTTTGCAATATATATATATAACTAATAATTGCATACCTTCAAATCATATAATAGTCTATGTATATTTTATCTTAATAAACTTCATATAAGATAAAAAAAAACAATTAAAAAATGTGTCCCATTTAATGCCAGTGGGTGGTTCTAGCACCTTGGCTGCTAGGCATCATTTTCTCAGGAAGTCAGAAACTTGTCTGAACATGTCACACCCAGACTGGGTTAATAAGCATGGGTTAATAACAACTGCTTAAGCTTAGAGATGCCCCAGTCCTTCCCTCCAGTTATTCTGATTCTGGAGATCTGACACAGAGATCAAGGAACTGTACAGATAAGGAATTGATGTGAAGGAAATCCCATGCTAACGGAGGAAGAAATAGTATCCAAAGCAAGTGAAAAACATGGTCTTTCCCTAGAAATTCTGTGTGTGTGTGTTTCTGTGTGTGCAAGCGATTTAGAGAGAGAAAGAGAGAGAGAGCAAAAGAGAGACAGACAACAGACAGAATTTCAATAATTGTGACTGGCTGTAGGGTGAATTTGGAGAGATACAGAGAAGCAGACAGATCAATATTCCTAGGCTACAGCATGTTTTAGTAAAGTTATCCTAAAGGAAAGAGGTATACATTTTTCTGGTATAAAAGGTTATTCTGTATGAAACTCTTATATTCCCTTAATCGAGGCTTCCAGGGAAAAGCAAGAAAGCATATCAACAGGGAGAATTAGATCAACAAACCGTTTATCTAATCCAATTCCAGAATTACTCAAGGTCAGAAACAAACATTTTCCTTTAGCAAGCATAAAATTTAGAGTGTAGAAGAGGTAAGGAGAATTAAGAGGTATGGGAACAAAGTAATCAATAAAGCTATTTTAATTATTAATAGCATATTTTTCTATGGTCAGAAGAATAAAAGAAGAAATCATCTTTCCCATGAGAATGAAGAGAATCCCAGATGTGTGGGAATTAGCTGCAGTGTTCCTTTAGTGGAAAATTTTATCTTTGTGATAAGTTAAAGGACAGTGAGCTGAATTCTAAAGAGAAGTGAAAATAAACTTGCTTTTAGAGGTCATGTAATATTAATTCAATTTTTGCCAAAATGGGTATAGAAGGGACATTCCTCAATATAGTCAAAGCCATCTACTACAAGCCTACTGCAACCATCATCCTCAATGTGGAAAAACTAAGAGCCTTCGCTCTAAGATCAGGGAGGAGACAAGGATGCCCACTCTCTCCACTTCTGTTCAGTATAGTACTGGAAGTCCTTGCAATACCAGTTAGGCAAGAAAAAGGTATTATGGGCATTCAAGTAGTAAAGGAAGAAATTAAGCTCTCAGTATTTGCAGATGATATGATACTATACTTAAAGTACCCTAAAATCTCTACCAAGAAACTCTTAGAAACAATAGACTTGTATAGTAAAGTTGCAGGCTATAAAATCAATACCCAAAAGTTCATGGCTTTCCTATATGCAAATAACGAAAGAGGAGAAAGTGATATGAAAAAAGCAATCCCATTCACAAACGTGCCTTAGAAAATCAAATACCTCAGAATCGCCTTAACTAAGGAGGTAAGACTAGTACAAAGAAAACTACAAAATGCTACTTCAAGAAATAACAGAGGACACGAGGAAATAGAAAGATATCTTCTGCTCATGGATTGAGAGAATTAACACTTCAAAATGGCAATACTCCCCAAAGCATTTTACACATTCAATACGATCCCTATAAGGATACCCATGACATTCTTCAAAGAAACAGAGTGAACACTCCTGACATTCATATGGAACAAGAAGCCCCCATGAATAGCTAAAGCAACTCTTAGGAAAAAGAATATGGGAGGAATCACCCTCCCCAACCTCAATCTATACTACAAAGCAGTAATAATTAAAATAGCATGGTACTGGAACAAAGGCAGAGCCACAGACCAATGGAACAGGGTTGGATATACTGACACAACCCTCAAATATATGGTCATCTAATCTTTGAGAAGGGAGCAAAAAATGTGAATTGGAGCATTGAAAGCCTCTTCAACAAATGGTGCTGCAAACTGGACAGCTACAGGCAAAAAAAAATGGGCTTAGATCTCTACTTAACGCCATATACAAAAGTCAAGTCAAAGTGGATTAAAGATCTCAACATCAGACCAGAATCCATAAGGTACGTGGAAGACAAGGTTGGCAAGACCCTCCACGACATGGAAGCTAAAGGTATTTTCAAAGGTAACACACCACTGGCCAAGGAAGTGAAAACAGAGATAAACAAATGGGACTACCTTAAACTAAGAAGCTTCTGCACCTCAAAAGAAACAGTGACCAAAATACAAAGACAGTCTACAGAATGGGAAAGGATATTCACCCAATACCCATCTGATAAGGGGTTGATATCAAAGATATACAATGCACTGGTTGAACTCTACAAAAAGAAAACTCCCAACCCCATCAAAAAATGGGGGATGGAAATGAGCAGAAATTTTCTCAAAGAAGAAATCCAAAAGGCTAAAAGACACATGAGAAAATTCTCTACATCACTAATCAACAGGGAGATGCAGATTAAAACAACAATGAGATATCATTTCACACCACAGAGACTGGCCCACATCCAAAAGAACAAAAGCAACCAATGTTGGCGTGGATGTGGAAAGAAAGGGACTCTCCTTCACTGCTGGTGGGAATGCCGACTGGTTCAGCCCTTTTGGAAAACAATATGGACAATTCTCAAAAAATTAGAAATTGAGCTCCCATTTGACCCAGCAATACCACTCCTGGGAATATGTCCTGGAGAGGCAAAAAGGTATAGTAGAAATGACATCTGCATTTGTATGTTCATTGCAGCATTGTTTATAATAGCCGAAATCTGGAAAAAAACAGACTGCCCAAAAGCAGATGGCTGGTTAAAGAAACTTTGGTACATCTACGTAATGGAATACTATGCAGCTGTTAGAAAAGATGAAGTCATGAAATTTGCATATAAGTGGATAAACATGGAAAGTATCATGTTAAGTGAAACGAGTCAGAAAGAGAGACAGACATAGAAATATTGCACACATCTGTGGAATATTAAATAACAGAGTGGGAGACTAACACCCAAGAATTGTAGAGATAAGGACCAAGTGGTCTGCCCCACAGCTTGGAAACTGGCCTCACATGCTGGGGGAAAAGTCAGCTCAGATAGAGAAGGGAGCACCAAGTAGAGGATGTTGGGAGGACCCATTCAGTTTGGAAGATTCGAACTAAAAGTATAATGTACACCGAACATGAGGCCACTAAATACCCCTGTTGCCAACTACAACAACCAAAAGCAGAGAGAACAAAAAGGAATTCCCTGCCACAGAGGCAGGATGGGGTGATGGGGGATGGGGTTGGGGTGGTGAGAGGGATACTCACTATTTTAACGTATGAGAAATCAAATTTGTTTATTTCCTTCTGATTCACTTAGCTTAGCATATTGCAATATCTTTTCATTCAAGTTGCAGCAAATCACAAGAATTCATCTTCATTTATAGCTGAGAATTATTTCATTGTGTACCACAGTTTTCTTTATCTACTTATGTGTTGTTGGCAACTTGGGTTACTTCCAGATTTTGGTTGTTGTAAATATCATTGCTATAAACGTAGGTGTAGAAGTAGTATCTTTTCAGATTAATGCTTTTGTCTTCTTGGGGTAGAGGCCAAGGAGTGGAATTGTTAGATCCTATGAAAGTTTCAGTCTTAATTTTTTAGGTAGCAATGTAGCACTGTTGTCCCATTCTTTATCGATTTGCTCGAGTGGGCACCAGTAACATCTCCATTGTGAGACTTCTTGTTACTGATTTTGGCATATTGAATACACCATAGGTAGCTTGCCAGGCTCTGCCATGTGGGTAAGAAACTCTCATTAGCTTGCCAGGCTCACTGAGAGGGATGGAGGAGTCGTACCCGGGTCGTCCATGTGCAAGGCAAACACCCTACCCACTGTTCTATTGCTCCAGTCCCTATTTTTAGGTAGACGCTGAAACAGTATTCCTACCAATAATGAACGAGGATGTCATTTTCAGCACCAAGCTGTCAGCTGTGATTGTTTCTGGAATTTTTGAAGTGCAGCTATTATGGCAGATGTTAAATGGTATGTCACTGTAATTTTAATTTGAGTTTCCCCAATAGTCGGTGATAATGCTTTTTTTTTAATGTCTGTTGGTCATCTGTTTGCCTTCTTTGAAAATTATCTATTCAGCAACTATTTCAACTTATTTATTTATTTATTTATTTTTCTGTAGTTAAGTTTTGTGAGCTGTTTATATATCTTGGATATTAGTTATCTGTTAAGTGTATTGCATGCAAATATTTTCTCACATGCAGTAGGGCATCCTTTTTAGCTTTTGTTATATTCACAGTGGAAAAACCATTTTAGTTAAGTGCAGTTACATTTGTTTATTTTTGCTTCTGTTTTCTTTGCCAATA
Source organism: Sorex araneus (assembly GCF_027595985.1). Lineage (NCBI taxonomy): Eukaryota > Metazoa > Chordata > Mammalia > Eulipotyphla > Soricidae > Sorex > Sorex araneus. Next base: position 50,723,633 of record NC_073311.1, read on the forward strand.
GTATTTGATCACTGAATAATCAGTATAACTGAGAGCTCTAACTGTCTTCTTTGACGTTTTTATGGATTGGGGTCTAATATTAAGCAAGGTCTTTCATTTATTTTGAATGAACTTTCATGTATGGTGTAAGATAAGGGTCCAGTTTTATTTCTTTACTTATGATCAGCGAGTTTTCTAAGTACCACTTGTGCTTTTCCTATTTAAATGACTTTCTTTTTACTTAATTTAAGTTGAATCCACGTACTTTACTTTTTGAAGACAATTATAAATGGAGTTTTTATAAATGTTCACTTGTATCTCATATATAAACATGCAACAAGTTTCTATGTATTGAGTCTGTATGCTAGTATATGTATAGGTTTATTTCTAAAAGATATTTTTGTTATATCTTTAGAGTGATGGTGTCACTGTCACTGTCATCCCGTTGCTCATCAAGTTGCTTGAGCAGGCACCAGTAACATCTCCACTATGAGACTTGTTGTTACTGTTTTGGGCATGTCAAATACGCCACGAGTAGCTTGCCAGGCTCTGCCGTGCAGGTGAAGGAATCGAACCCAGGTCAGCCGAGAGCAAGACGAACGCCCTACACTACTGTAGAGTGGTTCTATGAATAATTTATCATAAGATAGTTGTTGGCCGGCTTCTGAGCATCGGCCAATACTGCTGCTCTTCTCTCTTTGAGGTCTTCCTTGATTGCTTCTCTGCACAGCTTTGTGAGCTCGGACATTAGCTTGTGATTGCCTGAAGGTGGCGCCAAACCACGTTGGTGAATGAGCTTGAGAGTTTTTGAAGACAGGGTCTTTTTGTGGCTTTGTCTCTCTCAGCATTCCTCGCACAATCATGGAGGTGCTGAACCAGTCCATTGTAGTCCTCATCGGTGTAGTCAACAGCAATGGCATCTTTCCACATTGCCGCAACAGTGCCAAAGAGCTCCCAGTTGGTGGTCATTCTGGAAGTTCTCTTCTTAAACTTTGCAACCCTATCTCCCCTCTCCATGAAGTAGAATTTCAAATGAAGGAAACAGTGGTCTGATCCAGTTTGGACTTTCAGGACAAGTGCGACATCGGTCAGGCAAAAACATTGATTGAATGTGATGTGGTCAATTTCATTGTGGAACAATGAAGTCCGCTGGGAGACTCCCATGTCCAACGTTTAGATTCAGCCTCCTAGAACTGTATTCGCAATGTCCGCCTTTCCTTTGCCAACTGTAAGACCAAGATGACTGCCCTCCGACATCCTGATGTTTCTATCACATCTTCCAGAAGGGCAATGGAAAGGGATATCCACGACCTCTTCTCAGATCTCTTCAATAGCCACATCTACCTGCCCGCATAGCAAATTCTGCAGGATGGATATATCATTCCTAGCCTTCTCCCTTCAGAAATCCCACACACCATTCATCAGTAAAGAAGCATACAGCACCCAGTCCAGACAAAGTCACACCTGGACACCTGAAGAATCTGCTGCCAGTACTCGTCAATACGCTGGCTCGGCTCTTCACACGCTACCTCTCTGTACATAAGATTTCATCCCAAAGGAAAACCAGTTGGACCATTCTGTTGTACAAGAAGGAAGACATCCACGACATCGGCAACTATCGCCTGATCTGCCTGTTGTCCATTGTCTACAAGTTGTTTACTTGAGTCATCCTGAATAGAATCGGCAAAACACTAGATGAAGGACAACCATGCAAGCAAGCCAGGTTCTGAAATGAATTCAGCATGATCAACCATATCCACACAGTGACTAAGCTCATTGAAGTTTCGAGAGAGTTCAAGATGCTGCTCTGTCTAACGTTCATCAATGTAAAGAAGGCCTTTGATTCTGTTCAGACTGAAGCGGTCATCAAAGCCCTAGCCAAACAGGGCATTCAAACTCAGTATGTCAGGATCCTCTGTGAGCTGTATCACGAATTCACCACCAGGATCTCACCATTCTACAAGGAAGTAATCATCAACATAAAGAGGGTGATACCATTTCACCGAAACTCTTCAGTGCCACCCTCAACAACATCATGCGAAAACTGGAATGCAAAGGAATGGGATTGAAGATAGATGGTTGGCAACTACACCACCTTCACTTTGCTGATGACATCGTTCTAATAACACCAAATATCAGCTAAGCGGCACAGATGCTGGCCAACTTTGACTGCGAGTGTGGAAAGGTCAAACTGCAGCTGAATCTCATAAAGACAATGTTCGTGAGAAACAAACTAGTTCCTGACATTCCATTTGCCCTCTACAGAACGAACATCTCCAAATGCAGCAGTTATGTGTACCTAGGTTGAGAACTCAACATGAAAAACGACCTGGCACCAAAGCTGCGCAGTAGAAAGAGCAGCATGGAACACCTTCAAGAGCATTGAATAAGTGGTTAAGAGGACAAAGAACCTCCGGCTCTAGGCACATATTTTTGATTCCACCAATCTTCCTGCACTAATATATGCCTCAGAGACCTGGGCCCTATGAAAACAGGATGAGAACACTATTCAGGTCCCCCAAAGAAGAATAGATAGAACTATGCTTGGAGTATCACATTTCACTCAAGTGAGAGAAGGAATCTGGAGTTCCAACCTCCACCGAGGATCAAGAATTAGGGACACTCTTTCGTTTGCCAAGGCATCAAAAATCAGATGGGTCAGATGTGATTTGGAGACAACTGCTGGACTAGAGCTGTTACTGACTGGATTCCATGGGATGACAAAAGCATGCCTGGCAGCCCACCTAAGAGATGATTGGACTTCTTAGTCAAAACCCTGAATGAATGGTTTGAGGCTCTTTGTGTTCCTGGAGTGAGCAGACACCATTGAGCTACACTAGCATGGGACAGGGACAATTGGAGTCATTATTGGTGCTCACCAGAGCAAATCGATGAGCAACAAGGTGACAAGTGATACAAAATACTTGAATAGTGATGGTTTTACTTCTTTTCAAACTTGAATTCCTTTCATTCTTTTTATTGTCTAGTTTCTGTGGCAAGGACTTCCAATACCATGCTGAATAATAATGGTGATAGTAGTATCCTTTACTTTTCTTTATCTTAGAGAAAAGGCTCAACAGAATACAACAGAAGGTCAACAATGGCCTCCTTTGTAATACTGGAGACCATGTATTACAAAGCCATAACAACATACTAAATTGTAAAAATGAATTCATGTATTTAAACATCATTAAGTTATGATTTGTATCTTAAGGAGTCCATTTAATTATTATAAAATGGGCCTCTTATTTGGAGGGGTCAATCCTAGCTGTCTTCCAGAGATCCAGGAAGCCCACTGGTGATTTTCAGCCAACAAGGCCTGTGATTCAGTGCAAGAGTTTGAGGAAGTGTTACTGCTCGGTTCATGGAGGTTACCTCAAACTACTTCAACAGTGTTTGGGTGGGACTATCCAAAGCTACAGATAGCAGTGATCTGGCTGTCTCAAGGGCCATACCTGGTGATGTTCAGGGTACTATGTGGTGCTGAGGATCAAACCCCTGTCAGGGCATACACTATTATTGCTGTACCAATTATTCCTGACCCTCAATGATCCACTTTCTCTATAGCAGTACACTTTTTCTGAAATCTGCTTTGGCTGATAGTTTAAATTATTCACAATTTGGGGGGTATTTATATGTATTTATATGTTCTTTGATCTGTGTATATGTATCCTTCCTAAGTGGTCTTCAGGAGGCCTAAAGGGTTCTCCCTCTGCTTATCAACTTATCAGCCTGGGCAGTTCAATGACGGGCCATCAGATGCCATATTGTTATGTCCTATAATTCTGGGGACTTCCAGGACCACCCCAATGATGCTAAGAGGACACTAGGGCTACTCCCGGAGGAGTCATGTGGTGCCAGGAATTAAATGCAGGGCTGCCCTAAATCCCCTGTACTTTCTTCCAATTCTATAAATATAATGGTTCTATGAGGAACCCCTGACAACCCAGCCACCACAGCCATGCTCAAGGCCACTCTCCGTACACTCAGACAAGCCTATCAGTTCATGAAGTAACCGACAGAAGAACCCAGGTATGTGGGACCCATGGCTGAGATCTCCAAACCTGCTAGGATCGGGACCGGTCCTCTCTACCCAGATCCCCAGTTTTCCAGTAGCTTGGCAATGACAACCACAAACACACACCCACTCTGCCGTGTAATCTCATCAATGGCCAAGATCCAGTATAAAGCTAAGCTCCCGGAAGAGAGCGACACAATTTTTCCCGGAGCACATGGCCACATTTGTGCCTGTGCGACCTCTTTAATTTCATTTCATTTTTATTTATTTTTCCCCCCTGCACGGCAGAGCCTAGCAAGCTACCAGTGATGTATTTGATATGCTAAAAACAGTAACAACAACGTGCTCTTTGTGTCCCTGGAGCATGGAGACACCATCAGGCTACAGTAGCACAGGACAGGGACAAATGAAGACTTTACTGGCTCCCGCTCAAGCAAATTGATAAACAAGGAGATGACAGGGATGAAAGTGATAACAGTGATGAGAAACCCCTAACGGCACTCAGAGGTCTGGAGACCAATGGTTTTGAAATCTGGTTAGTGACACAAAGCGGTAACTTGACTAAAGATCTAGAAAATCATGGAAAACTGAATACTATTCCATTTGGGTTTATTTCAATCACTTATTCCATGAAGGTGATACAAAAGAAGAAACTCTAGTCAGTCTCTGAACAGTTTCTCCTTGGCCTTCTTTTCAAATTCTAGATGAGATATATTCTACTCAAGGCTGAATGGGACACTTGGAACTCAGGCACCATCTTTTTCTATATCCTTTAGGAAGATTGAACAAAATTTCAGGCAACAAAATTCATCATTGCCTTTCCTTCCCTTTCCCCTACAACCAGTTCTACTCCAATAAATCAGTGATGATGAAGACCATTACATTCTTAGTTTAGAGGCACTGAAAATGTATTTTAGTTAAATCATGTTAAAACTTAATTTAGTTTCTATACTTCTGAAATTTAATAAAAAATATAAATTTTTCAACATTTAATTCCATTTTGATGAGAAGGAAACTATTTTCATTTCCAAACACATTTTTTTAAAAAAGGTTTTCTTTCATTGATTTATTTCCTATAATCTAGGGGAAGAAGATGGAGAGGCTCTTTAGCTAAAAACAGCTGCAGATACATTTTTTTGCTGCAGATACGTTTCTTCACCTTATCACTATTGGCACTGTATATGTCATTTATTAACATACAGTCACACTTCCACTTCCTTTGATATTGAAACTGAAATAGTTTCAAAAAGCAGTCTAAAATACATTGCAAATTTTCATGACCACATTTTAAAACACTCAATATGGGAGGAATAGAGAGTCAGGAAATTTCAGTTTTCTTATAAAGTTCCTAACTTCCCCTAATACCCGTGATGGTAGGAACATGAGAGAAATTTGTTGCCTTAGTTTCAAAGACTATTCAGCATTTTCTTTGACTTTATGGTTCAATAAATATTTCTGTAGCACTGAGTTCTTGACTATATGCTTTATAATAAAGAATATTGTCAAGTTTAGAGATTATACAGAGTCTAAATGGCATTTAATTAACCACTCATAACACATTAAAAGTAAATAAAATTGTCCCATCTCAATGCTGAGTTATGAGTAGGTCATTTTGCTTGCAAGTGGCTGACCTGGGCTCAATATCTGGCACTGCAAATGTTCCCCCGTGCACTGCCAGGAGTGATCCTTGAGTGCTGAGGCAGAGGGAAGCTCTGAACACTGCCAACTTTGACCCCAAAAGCAAATCTAAACAAAACAAAACAAAAATTCTGAGATAATCCATCTTTTGCAACCACCCCCATAGTGATACTCATTACTCATAAATAGCAAAGCTCAGGGGGAAAAAATGTCCAGGAAGAATTTCCTAAAATTCATATTTTCAGTTCCCATATGAAATTTCAAATTTAAAGCTAGGAGAAGCAAAATAAAATGAAAGATGTGGTGAATGTTTTGATTTTATAATGATTAACATGCTACTGGCATTTCATAGTAAATTTTATTTCATTTCTATAAAGTAGTTCTCAATATTTGATTACATTTAATATTTGAACACCAATTTCACCACCATTACACCTTCTCACCACCATATTTTGGATATTTTCATACTGAATCCCAACCCCTACCCCAAAGCAAAACTGAAATAATTTATTTTGTATTATTTGTTATGGATAAACCGTTGATGATGCTCCAAAAACCTTTCCTTAGAGGAAAGTGTGTGAAGATTTTTGTATTTCACCCAGGGACCGATAGCCCTTGATAAGAGAGTCTGAGCACGTTGTATAAAGGTTGAGTCTGTGTGCTGTAAAAATATATTGCCCTCTAAGATTGATTGCCTTCTATTTTAAACCCCATCAAATGTGGTGCACTACTCTTGGAGTATGAGTGGTATGAGGTCTGAGATGTCACCTGGCTGCGAATGTGGATGTATGGTCCAGGATATGTTTATTCTTGGGTGAGTCTCAGCCCAAGCGGGTGGAGAGTGGTCATGAGCATGGAAGTTGAGTCCCGGAGGTTTCTGGCTGCCAGGGCTGGGTCCCTTGGGGCGGGGGTGCTCTGAATTAATCAGCCTGGCACAGAGCCCAGAAGCATAGCTATGGCAGTGTCCTGTTATGCTCTCTTTCGAGAGCTACAAAATTTAATTTCTGAATCATCGCTTTTGATGAGATTGTCTGGCACCAGCCAAAGAAATTCTTGTGATCTGAGTTATATAGACTCAAAATTTCCATATTGAAAACCTCACTCTTAGTAATACAACGTAGTGCCCACATCAGGAGATATGATGCTCTCTCTGGCTATACTACACTGATCTTAGAGGGAGATGAGCTGCTAAACTAAAACTGAAAATCTTTGTCATTGCAACAGCCATTATGCTGACTGATATAAAACTACATAAATATGGTAAATGTTATGATAATATAGATAGATTGAAATTTTTCCTGCATAAAACATATTACAGAAAATGACATGGTGACTTCAAAAAATTAAACATTGAGTTACCAAAAGATCACTATTTTCACACTTTGAGAAACACCCCCAAAGAACTCAAATTAGAGTTTTAAAGACGTATTTGTAAATATGTGCTGCATATTTACCATAGCATTATTTGCAGTAGCCAAGAGATGAAAACAACTTGTGTCTATAGACAGATAAATAGATAAACAGAAGAAAATGTACATGCATACCAAGAAATATTATTCCGCCTTAGAAAGGAGAAAGTTTAACAATATTGTAATGTGGATAAACCTTGAGGTGTTATGCTAATTAAAATAAGCACGCACAGACAACAGAACAGAAAACAAAAAGAAACCAAAAGCATGGCAGGGCTAGAGGGGAGGAGGAAGTGGGGAATTATTAAATGGGCAGAGTCTGTCTTGTCACATGTACAGTGTTCTGGACATGGGTTGAGCAACAGGATCTTAACACTATAGAAATGAAAATCTTTGGTGGTTGGGGTTGTGAGTGGAGCTTAGGTCTTTGGCTTTCACTCAGAGAGCACTCCTGGGAATGCTTGGGGGAGCATATGGTGTACTACAGATCAAATTGGGGTCGACAACATGTAAGGCAGTCTCTCAACCCCTATACTATCGCTCCCGTGATATTAAAGGTAATGTATTCCTTTAAATGTATTTTTATGTATATTTGTCACTTGTCACTTGTCAATCTGTTGCTCATTGATTTGCTCTAGCGAGCACCAGTAACATCTCCATTCGTCCCTGTCACATGCTAGTGTAGCCCAATGGCGTCTGCTCGCTCCAGGAACATGAAGAGCCTCAAACCGTTCATGCAGGGTCTTGACAATGAAGTCTGACCACCTCGTAGGTGGGCAGCCAGGCATTCTTTTGATGTCCTGTGGAATCCAGTCGGTAACAGCTCCAGTTCAGCGGTCATCTATAAATCGCATTACATGTCTGGCCCGTCTGATTTTCAACACTTTGACAAATGAGGCAGCTTCCCTGATTCTTGATCGTCAATGGAGGTCAGAACCCTGAATTCCTTCTCTCACTTGAGTGAAATGTGATACTCTAAGCATAGCTCTTTCAATTCCTCTTTGGGATACCCAAATAGCGTTCTCATCCTTTTGCGTAGGGCCCAGGTCTCTGAAGCGGATGTTAATGCAGGAAGAATGTGAAGTCATCCCTTAATGATTTTGTTTATTTAATATAGGAAATTTTGTCTACTATATGTCCACCACAATTAGAAACAATCCCAGGAAAACTGAAAAATAAAACCCTAGTAGAAAAGTCTAGGGGCAATGCAACACCGGAGAATGCTCCGGGCTCCAAATAGAGCCAATAACCCTGGGGGTCCCAGATGGAGGAGGTGCAGACTCATGCTAACACTGAGCTTCTACAAACATGACTCCTGTATGTAGGGACCAGGACTATTTCTCCTGACCGCATGGGGGCACTGAAACTGGGAAGTTCCATCCTGGCCTCTGGCCTGCCTCTGACCCAGGAAGTCACACCCTCAACCACCCCCAGCAGTGAAGAATCCTGATCCACTGGCAATGCAACACCAAAGAAAGCTCCGGGCCCCAAACAGAGCCTATAACACTGGGGAGCCCCAGATAGAGGAGGTGCAGTCTCCCCACCTTCTCCAGATGGAATCCCGGTGAAACCGAGCTTCTACAAACATGGCTCCGATATGTGGGGACCAGGACTACTTCTTACGCGGCCGCATGAACTTTCTTGATATACAAAGTGAGCAGTGGAAAATAGATGATCTGGCATCTGCCCCTAGAGGGCAGGCTTGAATGGTGGTGTTGAATATCCAAGCAAAATATAACGCCCAAAACTATAGAGGGAGGGGCTGGAGCAATAGTACAGTGGGTAGGGCTTTTGCCTTGCACGTAGCCCACCCGGTTCAATTCCCAGCATCCCATATGGTCTTCTGAGCACTGCCAGGGGTGATTCCTGAGGGCAGAGCCAGGAGTAACCTCTGTGCATTGCCAGGTGTGACCCAAAAAGTAAAAAAAGAAACCTATAGAGAGAGCCTGAGAGGCACACAAACCAAGTTTGGGAACCAGCGGCTTCTTGCAGAAATGCCTCTAGACTGTGAACTAAGCTATGGCCCCGTGCCACCCTGGGAGGGGAAAGGTTTTGTCCCTCAGACATTTGTTCGGTGGCAGTGGAATGGTTACCACCATCATACAGAACCCATTGGACAGAGATACGACGAGGCGCTCGGGAAATCTCAGGATGAGGGGGCAGTACTGGCACTGCTCCCTGCCCAGACGAGACCCCGAGCAGCAGCCACAAATGGCTCCTCCGCTCCTGAATGGACATGATCCCAGAGGCACACAAACCAATTTCAGAACCCAGCAGTTTCTGGAAGAAATCACTCTAAACTTAATTACTAAAATACCAGAAATCCAAAATCATATATTCTTCATTACCAGCAATAGAAAATAAATTATCAAATGATGCCTTTTCAACAGGTCTGATTGTTGGGGTAAAATTCCAAATAATAATTGTGGGTTTTCTGTCCAAACGTTGGATTCAATCAAAGTTTAGAGAGAGTAAAGTGAAAATCATCTGCCACACAGACAGGGTAGAGTGGGGGCAGTACAGAGGTATACTGGGGTTCTTGGTAGTGGAGCATGTGCACTGGTGAAGGGATGGGTGTTTAATCATTGTATGACTGAGACTTAAACCTGAAAGCTTTGTAACTTTTCTCAGGGTGATTCAACAAAAAAATTTTAAAGAAAGAAAAATCTACATAATTTCCTCAGAGCTGAAAAGGAACCCAATGGAAAAAAAATCACAATCACATGAGGTAGTTTCTGAAAAACCCGGAACATCACTGAAAAGCCAGTAACCAAACACATCTGTGTTTCCATTTCTCTAGTTGTTTTTTTTTTCCTGTCCCACTTGGGTTCAGTTAACAAAAAGAGGATTTGGTAAAGCTAAGAATTAAAAGAGGAAGCAAACATCACCACAATATCTCCTCGTAAGTGTCCAGATCTGAAACAGTACAGGCCAAAGGACGAGGTTTCAAATGGAAGCCCACGAGCTGGAGCAGTAGCCCAGTGTCTAGGGCATTTTCCTTTCACACTGTCGACCCAGGTTCGATTCCCAGCATTCCATATGCTCAACTGAGCACTACCAGGAGTAATTGCTGAGTGCAGAGCCAGGAGTAACCTCTGTGCATTGCTGGGTGTGACCCAAAAAGAAAAATCATCAAATGGAGGCAAACATGTGGACGGACAGACGAGATTGAGGATTGGAAGTTAGCTGGACAAGACAATTTTGGAAAGGAGATTGTTCTTGTGATTGACAGGAACCACTTAGGTTATGGGACCGACACCAAGCTATTGCAGGCAAATTGATCTCTCAGAGTGAGTTTGAATGAAAACAGAAAGATACTTCTGTGGATAGATACAAAACTACAGTCCTTTGAAGACATTCGCCTCTGCTTCCTTTCTGCGAATCCTCCACACACTCAGGATGGTGATTGAGACTTGAGAGCTCTTTGTTCATAAGAACACGGTGAGCTCAGTTCCTGCATTGTTGGGGGATGGAAGCACTTATGAAATGTCCCAGGACTAGGGAATGCTTCATGAGGAGAGTATGACTAACTTGTGAGAGGTCCTGAGTTCAAACCCTGGTCCCCTGAGCATTGCAAGCAGGGTATATGTCTACATAAACTAGCTCAGCCATGCAACTTACTGTTGAAATAAATTCAACAATTCTAGGATCATTATGGTTCTCTTGAAGCTTGTTTTCCTATTTTATTTCATTCACTATTTTTTTAAGAAAATGAATCCTCAGAATCTTCAGAGTATACTTCTGCTGAACCTTTAATCATTGCACTACATATATCCATGCATTTCTATATTTTTGACCAGGGTGACAAGGATTAAGGATTTACATCAGAATTGGTATTTCAGACATGCTCTAAAGAATCAAGATGAAGGCTAAAAGTATATTATAGCTATTTCAGCACATTCCTTGCATGGGGCGAACTCAGATTCATCCCTAGCACAACTATGGTCCCCAAGCACTGTCAGGAGTGATTCCTGAGCACAGAGATAGGAAGAAGTCCTGAACACAGCTGAGCATGACCCCAAAACAAAAATATAAATAACACAAAGATGAAGACAGATAGATTACTCCCTTGTCCAGGGTAGAAAGTATCCAGAGAAAGGGGACATAGGAAAAGATAGCATGAGGTTCTGGGAAGCAGGACCAGGGAAACTAGTGCAAGTGATTCATGTAGAGAACTCTTTGGAAGCTCTAGATCTTCCATTGGGAGAAGCAAGGGAACATTATTAGTAGGGAGCAGTTGAGTTCACACCCAGTTGTACTGAGGATTACTCTTGACTTGGTGCTTCTTTAAGTAGTTCTGGCCAAGCTGGGGGCTGAGACCTGCGATGCTGCAGATAGAAGCAAGATTGGCTACAAGCAGGAAAAGCACATGCATTCCAGTACTGTCTCTCCATCCCCAGAGATTCAGTGATTCAGTTCTTGACCAGGGTGCGTCATGCAGCCAGTGCTTGTCTGTCTAACTAGAACTTCACTTACACTGAGCTCCTAGAGACTACTATGAAGTTATGGGGATGGTTTCCTGTCTTTTCTTTGGGAGTGTAAAGATTTTTCTGATCCAAATCCAAACATAGTGAGGAGTCTGAAAGCAAGTGCTTGTTGCTTTGACAACAATGTCCTAGAGACTTTGGCTCCAGTGGGTGGGGATTTCAAACGTGGGATCTTATCTTCTGTCCCAGTAACTGCAACTATTGTGTGACTGGCTCCCACCTAAGAGATACATTCTGGGGTCGTCTAGCCTGCTCTCAGCATGTGTTCAGGTCTGTACTGTGCCTTACTTTTACTGTGCTGTGTTTAGAACTCTCAGGGGTTCTCTGCCTCACTCTACACTGAACAACTTTTTAAAACTAGACAAATTCTTTAACAGCTTATTTAATAATGAACTGAATATTTCCTCCCAGGTAAGAAGATTTTGTACGATCAAAGATTCAGTTCCAATTCAGGAATTGCATTAGCCATATGTTGCAGATTTGAATATTTCTAAGGAAATATCAAAAAGGGGGAGTGGCAAAGGTGCTTAATCCTCCTAGTACCACCAGAATGACCCCACATCAAGGAGTAACCCCTTTGCACTGTCAGGTTGTTGCCTAAAACTAGATTGACAGAAGATGTCCCTCTTGCAACAGATCTTCATCCTGAGACCACAGATATGTTGTAGCTCATTTACATGTGGTGGCTTTAAAAGGGGAAACTCAATCTTTATTTCATAGTCACAGTATCTGCTTAGCATTTCTGCTCTGTAGTTCAACTTTGTCTACTATTTTTTTAACTATTTTTATTTATTTTTATTGTCATCAATGTCTGAAGAAGTTACTTATGCGGATTTGAAATTCCAGGACTCCAATAAGCGAGACAATACGGTAGCATTTGAGAAACTTGAGATAAAAGGTAAGATTTTGTTTTGAACTCTAGTTATGTTACAGGCAGTAAAGTGAAGTGTAGCTGGTTATGTCTATGGTAGAAGTGTTGCATCCTAAGAAATGCTGAGCGGAAAATGGTTCTGCTGTGTGTGTGTGTGTGTGTGTGTGTGTGTGTGTGTGTGTGTGTGTGTGTGTGTGTGTTGGGTTTTATTGCTTGGGGACTGCTCTCATCTCTGTATTCTGGGCTCACTCCCAGAGGTATGCAAGAGACCCTTCAATATTCGGGGTTGAGCACAGGCCTCCTGGATGCAAAGCTAGCCCATTGAGCTTTAGCTCTGACCCTGGAATTTCCATTTTTAATAAAGCTTCTTATTTTTCCAAAACTTGTGTTCACACAAAAAGTTCATACCATTTTTTAAGGCACTTATCAAAGTCTTGAATATTCAATCTTTTCAAATTTTTTTTTAATATTACACTCAACATAATCAGGATACGACAGTATTTCTTATGATTATATTGTATGTTTTTACCATAAAATGATGTCATGAAACAAAAAGGTATTTGTTATTTAGGAAAGTCATGTTTTATAAACTCTTTTCTAATAGAAGAGTACTGAATGTGTGTATGAGACAGAGACAGAAAGACCAAATAAAGGAGACAGAACTTTAGATACTCTATTTTTATTTTATAATATCTTAAGCATATATTATCTTAAATATTCTTATGGTGATCTTAACCCAGTGTACTAAAATACAGACAAGTTAAAATGAGTAAGAGGATATATCAAAGAGTAAAGAAAAAAATAGATAAATACTCACAGATGTAACACCCATGGATTCTCAGTCCACAAATTTTATTTTTGCCAACTACCCATGTATCATATTATGACCATGTAAATCATGCAGGATTTTCATAATTCTGAATTTATAATATAAAGTTCATAATACCTGAGATTTTCTTTAATAAGGAAGTGACTATTTTGTACTTTGCTGCTCACCAAAAAGGAAGCCTTCAACTAAAATGTGTTCCTAAAACACACAAAATATTATAATAAGAAACTGAGCGGCTGGAGCAAAGGCATAGTGGGTAGGGCGTTTGCTTTGCTTGTTTGATTTCCGCATTCCTATATGGTTCCCCGAGCATCCCCAGGAGTAATTCCTGAGTGCAGAGCAAGGAGTAACCTCTGTGCATTACCAGTGTGACCCAAGAAGCCAGAAAAGGAAAAAAAAGAAAAGAAAATGATTTATATTTGCCTTTACTGAGACCTGGCTAAGGGAGGACACGTAGGGACATCACAAAGACGTAGGCTACCATTTATGCTCCAGGGGAACAGTGTCAGGATTTCTGGGGAAAATATAAGTAACAAATTATTTTTGTCACCCTAATTATTTGCCTAAAGAATACTCAGGTTGGCCTCTCTCTGAATGGCCAGTGACTTAGTTTCCCCCAATTTACACAGACCAGCTATGTTGTATCTAGATTTGCTGGTTTTTCTCTCTTTCCTTTTTTGGGAATTTTTCTGCTTTTATTGAGTCATCATTGATTAAGGAAATTATGGAATTTCAGGGGTTAAACATCTCACACTTAAAAAATTTTTTTGCTTTTGGGGTCATATGTGGTGATTCTCAGGGGTTACTCCTGGCTCTGAGCTTAGGAATTACCCATGCAGGTGCTCAGGGGACTATATGGGATGCTGGGAATTGAACTCAGGTTGGCTGCATACAAGGCAAATGCCCTACCTGCTGTGCTATCGCTCCAGCCCCAACTCATACTCCTTTTGAAACTCCATTTTTCCACTTTTTTCATATCTAGTTTTACCTGTATAGATTTATCTTATTTAGATTTTGTATAATTTTATTAAATCTAGTCATAAAAACTAAATTCTGTTCAGTGAAAAAAAAAATTCCACTTTTCCTTCTCAGGTATTTGAATTATCTTAGCAGTGAACAGCAGCTGGCACAGTAAATCGCTTATAATTTGTTCTGTTCTCGTTTTATTCTTAAAAAAAGAAAAATGTCCCAGGGCCAGAATGAGAGTACAGTGGGTAGAGCATTTGCTTTGCACCAATGTGACTCTAATCCCATTGACCGCATCCACAGTCCTCGACTACCACCAGGAGTAACCCCTGATCATTACCTAATGTGGCCCCCAAACAACAACAATGACAAATTTATCATTCGATGTCTAGAAACAGGGACATGTTAGTTGGAACATGTGACTAGAAACATGGAAAGAAAATGAATATAAAATGAATGAATGAATGAATGAATGGAAATGCAATAACCCAAATGAAGCTCTATTTGAGCTCTGTTACAATCTCTTTCTTTTCTTCCATAGCTTGCCCTGCTCCTTCCCGTGTATGGCACCTCAGAGTTTTGACTTTTCTTTGTCTTCTGCTGCTGATTGGCCTGGGAGTCTTAGGAGGAATGTGTATGTATTAGCCATGTTTTTTTTTTTTGTTTTTGTTTTTGTTTTTTTTTTAATTTATTTATTTTTAATTAGAGAATCACCGTGAGGGTACAGTTACAGATTTATACACTTTTGTGCTTATATTTCCCTCATACAAAGTTCAGGAACCCATCCCTTCACCAGTGCCCATTCTCCACCACCCGTAAACCCAGTGTCCCTCCCACCCTCCCCAATCCCATCTCCCCCCCACCCCACCCTGCCACTGTGGCAAGGCATTCCCTTCTGTTTTCTCTCTCTAATTAGCTGTTGTGGTTTGCAATAAAGGTGTTGAGTGGCCGCTGTGCTCAGTCTCTAGCCCTCATTCAGCCCGCAACTCTCTTCCCCCACATGGCCTTCAACTACAATGTAGTTGGTGATCGCTTCTCTGAGTTGACCTTTCCCCGGAACATGAGGCCAGCCTCGAAGCCATGGAGTCAACCTCCTGGTACTTATTTCTACAGTTCTTGGGTGTTAGTCTCCCACTCTGTTATTCTATATACCATAGATGAGTGCAATCTTTCTATGTCTGTCTCTCTCTTTCTGACTCATTTCACTCAGCATGAAACTTTTCATGCCCATCCACTTAACTACAAAATTCTTGACCTCCTTTTTTCTAACAGCTGCATAGTATTCCATTGTATAGATGTACAAAAGTTTCCTCAACCAGTCATCCGTTCTGGGGCATTCGGGTTTTTTCCAGATTCTGGCTATTGTAAACAGTGCTGCGATGAACATACATGTGCAGATGTTGTTTCGATTGTACTTTTTTGCCTCTCTGGGATATATTCCCAGCAGTGGTATTGCTGGGTCAAATGGGAATTCAATATCTAATTTTTTGAGAGTCGTCCAAATTGTTTTCCAGAAGGGCTGAACCAGTCGTTAGCCATGTTTTTAATGAAAGGGAAAACCACTAGAATTGCAACACTTTCACGGCAGTTTTACTTTTTAAATTAAGTATTTGGGGGCTAAAAAAACACCAGTGAAGGAGCAGTTGCCTTGAATTGACTGACCTCAATTCAATCCCAGAGACCACGTATGGGTCCCCTGAAACTTTCCAGGAGTGATCTCTGATCACAAAGCCATGAGGAAACCCTGAGTACTGCTAGGTGTTTCTGCACCTTTCCAAAATTAAATTATTTAGAATTACTGTTATGTACTATCAAAAAAGATAATAATATCCTATTTAGTCTTTTTTCCCCCATTAAAGCGAATAAAGTGACTGATTTCATAGACCTTTAAAGTTCTTAGCACCCCTCTGCCTAAGGAAGGTTATGGTTATTTCAAATAATCAAAATGTTTTTCATCTTCTCCCTTGGTTGATATGGAGTTTATGTAACATTCAAGCAACATGTGGAAGAAGTAAATAAACTGCAAAAAGTCAAAGATGAACTTCAAAGAAACGTTTCCCTACAAATGATGAATAACATGAGTAATACTATGGTGATCAGGAAACTCTCCAGAGATCTGCAGGAAATGGCCAGAAAATTATGCCGTGAACTATATAAAAAAGATCAAGGTGATTCTTTATTCCACTACGAGATATTTACTAGACAATGAATTTAAACCAGTGGTCATTGCTCTGCAACAGTACCTAATGATGTTTCTCCTAGAAGCCGTAACTCGGAGAGGGGCATTTTATGCAGACAGAGGACTCATAAATATTTCTGTGTAGTTAGTAGAAAAACAGAAAAGATAATTATAACTCTGCACTCCCAAATGTCTTTCATTGATAGCCACTTATTAAAATCTTATGAAACATTTGGCTTTTCCTATTTCACCTTTACTATGATTATTTGGGAACTGATATCAGTTGAAGACAGAAAAGAATTATCTTTATAGGTGACCTCATTCTAAAATTTTAGTCTATCTGTTCCATGTGTGATGAGTATTGTAGCACTGTCGTCCCGTTGTTCATTGGTTTGCTTGAGTGAGCATCAGTAACATCTCCATTGTGAGACTTGTTGTGACTGTTTTTGGCATATCGAATATGCCACGGGTAGCTTGCCAGGCTCTGCTGTGCGGGCGGGATACTCTCGGTAGCTTGCCAGGCCCTCTGAGAGGGGCAGAGGAATCAGCTACATGCAAGGCAAACACCCTACCCTCTTTGCTATGGCTCCAGCCCGGGTTTAGTTATTACTGTGAAAAACCAAAAAATTAGATCTTACCCTTGGTATTGGTCTTTGAGGCTGTTAGAGAGTGTTTTTAACAGTTTCTATAAATATTAAAACTAAAACGTATTATGTGCTTTTGACAAGACTTGCACAACTAATCAGAAGTTAGAAGTGCTCAAATTGGAGAAGGTAAAATTGATGCAGTTTAGGCGTTGATTACCACCACTTAATATTTCTTGTAATTAGTTGTTTGGGGTTTTGTTTTTTGATTTACAAATTAGGAATATAAAAAATTACAGATGGAATAAAGGAAATTAAGCATTATTCAGGGATCCTGAGTAGGAAAACACACTAGGAAACAGTTTAGTTTTGGAACTGTGTTGCTTTGATTGTTGTGGATACAGTATAGTATTATGTAAGAGCCCTAAATAGAAGATTCATATGCTTTATATTTGATGCATACAGAAGAAAAACAAGTGAATTTGCTTAAGTTAGCACAGAGGGTAATGGTAGTGATAGGATAAAGTATATCAATATGAATCGAAGAAAAACTGCGTCTTTCTTTCAGAGCACAAATGTCAACCTTGCCCAAAAAGATGGAGTTGGATTGATGACAAGTGTTACCTTTTCAATGTGGACACTTCTGAAACATGGCAAGATAGTAAAAAGAAATGCTGGAATCAGAATGCGACCCTGTTGACTATTAGCAGCAAACGTGTATTGGTAAGATTCCCGTGGCTTGCTTCCTGTGAGGAAGGAGGGTGCCTTTCCCAACAGATGGAGAGCAGGCAGGCTTTGAAGATCTGTATTAATCCAGACGTGGTCCTAACTGTTCTTAGTTGGGTCCTAAGGTGACTAAGATAGGGTAGAATAATGCTAATCATACAAAACCATTGCTTAGAACTTTAGCATCAGAGGGTCAGGGCAGATCGGTAGACATGAACCTCTAGAATCTTCGGGTCCGTGAGTATTTCCAATCCGGAATCAAAGGATCAACTCTCAAAAGAGTTTTAAGTATTTATATAAAAATAAATCTGGAGGGGGTCAGAGCAATAGCACAGTGGGTAGGACATTTGACTACACATGACCGATCTGAGTTTGATCCTTAGCACCCATACAGTGCTCCAGACTCCATCACGTGTGATCCCGGAGCACAAAGTCAGGAGGAAAGCCCTGAGCACTGCCACCTGTGACCCCAATTTTTTTTCAAAAAATTGAAAAATCTGAAAATTATTCCTGAGGATTATGTAAAATTGACATAGGATAACGTTTTTTTTAAATGTTGTGACATTGCATTTTCCTTCACTAAAAGAAAAAAGCAATGTATTTTAGAATAAAAGGTTAGTTTGCCACCATGGAGACTCTAAATCCCAGGAGAAGTGAGTTCCCTGGAAAAAAATATTTACATTATTGGAGCGACAGCACAGCGAATAGGGCATTCTCCTTTCACACGGCTGACTGGGGTTCGATTCCTCCCCCAGTCTCGGAGAGCCCGGCAAGCTACCAAGAGTATCCTGCCCAAACTGCAGAGCCTGGCAAACTACCAGTGGCGTATTTGATATGCCAAAAACAGTAACAAGTCTCACAATGGAAACCTTACTGGTGCCCATTCAAGAAAATAGATGAACAATGGGATGACAGTGCTACAGTGCTACAGTTGTAGGATCACATCCAGCTAATTCTCAGGGCTTTGTCATGATTCTATGCTCAGGGATCACTCCTGACAGAGCTTGGGGTACCATATCTGTAGGGTGGTGGGGATTAAACCTAGGTTTGCCACATGGAAAGCAAAGACCTTACCCTCTGTACTCTCTCCAGATCCTATTCAATCAATCTCATCTGAATTTGCTCTATTTTTCTCTTACTCTTTTTGTTTCTAGTAACTTGTGTTTTTAGTGATTAACCACCTCCTCTGCTCCTCTGCAGGAATTTCTAAAATCACAGAAAAAAATAAATGAAGTTTGGCTGAATTTATTACTCCCAGAACATAGAGCTTCCAGCTACCCCAAACGTTTAGATTCAATTACTTCCTCTGACTGGTAAGTTTCAATTCTTGTTGAATTTAAAATTTTTGTTTGGATAAAATCTATTCATCATAAGAATTTTAGATTACAATTAAAATCAGCTTATATTAAAATTTCACCCTTAATAAGTTACTCCAGGCTTCTATGTAATGTGTTTAATAGTGCAAAAGGTTCTTACCAAGGTATTCTCATCTTGGTAAATTATTGACCAACTATATGCTAACTGATTAAAGAACACTGAGATCTTTCATATACTTAAAATAGTAATAAGCTCTGAGACTCAAAGAAAAATGTAAGATTGATTTTTCTCTTGGTTACTTAACTATGCATCATATGCATAGATTAAATTCTACAGATTAAAACACTCGATAGGTGAAAAAAAACACAGTACGATAAATGCTTTCTTAAGAATACAACGAATAAGTAAACAAATTCTCGATCTAAAATTTGTTATTAGCAATATTTGAAATGGTAAGTTTTAAATTAAAAATGTAAACTATAAAGCATTTCCAGGAAAGATAATAGAGTAGAAATGTGGTATACTGCATATGTGTTACATATAAAATATTTGTTGCTTAATGTATTGAAGAAGTATAGTTAAAATATACCACCGCAAATTGATTTGTGTGTGTTCTATTTATAATGGGAATTACAAAATATACTTTGTATTTATATGGAAAAAGCAGTGTTTACATCAAGGGACAATAAAATTTCATTCTTACATTATATTTATTATGTTCTATTTCATTTGTATGTTATACTCCCTTAAATTTGGGAATACCAAAATTAGAATGAAAAAAGAAACCTGAGACTCTACCTGTTGAATAGTAATGTAAGCCTGTAACTCATTACACCTTTGTTCAATTGTGAATGTGTCTGGAAGAGATGCTAAGCAGGAATGGGCTCATGACAATGAAGTAGGCTACCATCTCTTTGACTCAGAAACCTTGATATTTCCATTTATTCACTACTAGAAAATAAATGCTTTGATCATTTTCTTTTGTTTTATTTGCTTTTCACCTTCAAATAGGAATAGCAGATATTAGTAAGTGACCTAGAAAGACTAAGAACACTATCTTTGGTAGTGTGCAATGATACACGGCAATAGTGCGAATATGATATTTTGAAGAGCTAATTTGAAATGAAGGAGTGATGTTGGCATGCACAGAATTTTGTTTAGAAAATGTAGAATTTCCAAGTTTTCAGTTGTAAGTAGCTTGAAAGTAAAATCATTTACAGTGGGATAGAATATACAATAGATATTTGAAAGTATTAAAATATCACTTTGAAATTCAAAGTACATACAAAGCCCTACATTTGTATATAATATACACTAGTATATATTTTATATGTAACTTTATATTACTGATATAATTAATTTCGTTCTATTCTTATTTTTATTTAGTGCATATTTATATAAAAGGAATGTGATCAATGATTTATTTTTTCATAACCAATAGAAAATATCACATGTTAAAATTAATTCATGAACCTAATTACTGATTTATAACTTTATTTGTCAAAAAAATGATACTATATTCTTTTCTAGAATATATATAAAGATTCAGTCTACCATTTGTTTTCATTGTATGGTTCCCTGATGAATAATTTTGTGTTAGGCACTAGTTGTTATTCAATACACCAAAGCAATATCTTTGAAAAATGACTAAAATTACTAGAAGGAAATGTCACTTGTATGTGATGTTGAGATTTAGATTTTGTGTGCTAAGTTAATTCCTGCTTTTGCTAAATATAAGAAATATTTTTGAAGGATAGTGCAAAAGATTTACTAGAAGGACTAGTTAGATTATAAAATCTAATGAAATTTTATTAATCTGAATTATGTTGCTTATTGGGGGAGCAAGTGCTAATATCTGCAAATAATGAAAACAAATATTATAAAACCTAATGAAATTTTATTAATCTGAATTATATTGCTTATTAGGGGAGCAAGTGCTAATATCTGCAAATAATGAAAACAAATATTAAAACAAAGTAGAAAATGCATAGAGAACTTGCATATTTATCAAAAAAAAAAACAGAAAAATTGAGAACTTGAAAATTCTTTTTTTTTTTTTTTTGCTTTTTGGGTCACACCCAGCGATGCACAGGGTTTACTCCTGGATTTGTATTCAGAAATTACTCCTGGTGGTGCTTGGGAAACCATATGGGATGCTGAAAATCAAACCCTGGCTGGCTGCTTGCAAGGCAAACACCCTACCCCTGTACTATCACTCCAGCCCGAACTTAGACTTTCTTGCTATTATGAATAATTAAATTTAATTTTATATAATATTTACAAGCAGTGATGTCTTCAAAAGTAATATTTTTGTGAATGTTTCAGATCTTTGGGAAACTATAATTTTTTAATTTCCTTTTCAGGTTTATCAACAATGCTGATACCTTAAATGAAAAAATATATTGTGGGTCTTCAGATGGCAATTACCTTTATTTTGGGGGCTGCAGATATAAACACCATTTTATATGTGAGAAGATGGCTAGCCCAGTTAAGATTGAAAAAGTACTAATGAATAAAGTACCAGACAGATGATGACAGAGCAATTATTTGGTCTTATCATCCTCCTGCAATTAAAAGCAACACAGGGGCATATATATTCTGGGTCACGAAAGTGTAATAAAAATGCTTAGACACCAAGTTTCTGCCTTCCTTGTAATAATTTACATTTTCAAACTTTCTTCTTTGCTCTAAGCTACTGGGCAAAAGATACTAAACCCAGCTTATCATTTAAGCAGAGACCCGATACTGTTGAGCATAATTAAAAGGATAGTTATACTTGGGTGAAAAGAGACACAAAAAGGAAGCTAACACCCCCTCCTTTCCCCAAAATCAAAAAAGCAAATATCAACCTTATTAGAATCAGAGAAACTTAAATTTAAGATATATAGAAAGGATGAACAATTGAAGGTGATTCTAGTAATGCAGGCTGATTTGTATTTGGAGGGAAGGAAGAAAATATATTATTATCTCAACAGGCATAAAACAGCATTTGATAAAATTCAATACTCAGTCAAGATAAAATGTCTCAGAAAATAGAATAAATCCCTATCTGATAAACAATTTTAACATCAAAAGAGAAAAGCAAAGCAACTTGCCACAACAGCAATAACAAATACCAACCCTAACATCAGATTTCTGGCAAACGAGTAAATGTTTTCCTTTGGGCTCTGAAAAAAGATAAAAATGGTCTTGAGCCCAGAGAGATAGTATAGGGTTGAAGGCACTTGCCTTGCATTTGAACAACACTATAGCATCACCTAGCCTAGAAAGTAGATCCTGAGGACTATCAGATATGACCCAGCCCTTCCCACCAAACGAATGATCTTTATAAATTATTTTATTCAACAATAATAACGATACTAAAATGTAGAGTCATGACTTATTTTGTCAGGAACAGATGCATGTTCTCGGTATAAAATTCCTTGTCCTGCGCATAGCACCTCAACTAAAATTAGAATTTGTGGGTTTAAGTATTGATATGTGATATCAACTTAGCATAGGACTTTTCAACTTTATTATTGAAACATGATGTTTGATCAAGGGACACTTTCTAGCATAGAGGTTATGGGAATGGACAATTGACCATGGAATCCACTGATTGTATCACAAACTGAAGCAACATAAAGCTGAAGGTAAGACAGAGCAAGGGAAGGACCAACAACCTGTTGGATAGAAGAGACAGTTCTCCTGTGGGTTTAAAGAACCTGCCTCTAAAATACAAATATTTCTATTCTGGGGAAAATGTATCATTAGGCAAATCACAGCATTATAATGTGTAATTGACTCAAAATAGACTATAGTTATACAATGGGAGCAGTAGAAAAATATGTTGGAACCTAGTTAACTAACTCGGGTACATTTTTACAATCCATTGTCTACTTTAAAGCTAAAAGGTAAACTAGCTATATGCACTTTAAGATTGAATTTAATGAGCAAGGACTCAAAACCCAGGGAAATAAAACTGAAATCAGCAGCAGTGTTCAGAGAAAAGAAGCTGAACTGAGGAGGCCTGGAGCGATAGTACAGTGGGTAAGGGCATTTGCCTTGCACATGGTTGACACAGTCTTGATCCTCTGGATAAAACCTCTGCATCTCATATGTTCCCTTGCAACCCATATGGTCCCCAAGCACTGTCAGAAGAATTCCTGAGGACACTGCCAGGAAACTCCTGAGCATCGGCGGGTATGAAGGAAGGAAGGAAGGAAGGAAGGAAGGAAGGAAGGAAGGAAGGAAGGAAGGAAGGAAGGAAGGAAGGAAGGAAGGAAGGAAGGAAGGAAGGAAGGAAGGAAGGAAGGAAGGAAGGAAGGAAGGAAGGAAGGGAGGGAGGGAGGGAGGGAGGGAGGGAGGGAGGGAGGGAGGGAGGGAGGGAGGGAGGGAGGGAGGGAGGGAGGGAGGAAGGGAGAAAGGGACGGAGGGAGGAAGGGACGGAGGAAGGAAGGAAGGAAGGAAGGAAGGAAGGAAGGAAGGAAGGAAGGAAGGAAGGAAGGAAGGAAGGAAGGAAGGAAGGAAGGAAGGAAGGAAGGAAGGAAGGAAGGGAGGGAGGGAGGGAGGAAGGGAGGAAGGGAGGGAGGGAGGAGGAAAGAATTTGAAACGAAAAATAGAGGAAGAGAATGAGAACCAGTTCTCTCTGCTCAGCTGTGGCACCAAGAGTTATAATTCATTGTACATAGTTTATTTCAAGAAATGAATCATATATTCAACATTTCTCTTTCTCCAGACTGACAAAAAGTTAAACTGGAGTGGGCTCTGTGATGTACAAAGACTCTTTTGGTGATAAAGGGCTTATTCTTCCCGTTGGGAGGACTGACAATGCAGTCTTGAAGTGTGAACTCCTGCCTTGGTGAAAGAGATCTAACTTCTCACAAGTTACTTCCTCTGTTAGGAAAGTTCAACTCCTATCCTTCAATTAATTATGCAGAAGGAAAAGGCTTAGCTGCCTGGCCCTGACAGGAAAACCCCAAAGACTCTCAATTTCACAGCTCCATCTGGGACTTACTGAGACCTAATAGAGAATAAATCACAGTCTCACTTCCCCTTCTGCCCTGTCCTGCTTCCTTCTCTGTTCCACAAGTGGCAGTACCAAGAGTGCTCCTTAAAGCCTTTATAGAGCTAATCTGGATTCCAGAATCTGCTTCCTAGGAAACTTCGGAGTTGAAAAAAATCTAAGCAAATCTTAATAAAGAAGGAAACTTCCATAATCAGAAAACTGTATTTCTATAGTATCAAAATCCTGAAATTCGAACATTAATTCAAAAATAAACATAGAAATGCATAGGAGAGTCAGTGGAGGAGTACAAGGTCTTGCCTTACATGTGTCCAATCTCGGTTTGATCCATACCACCACATGGTCCACTGAGTAATCCTGAGAATAAATACTGCCAGGTGTAGCCCATTACCCCACTCAAATAATCAAATGATAAGCAAGAAAATCTTATAAAATCCAGGCACTACCAATCAATATGATTTTTCATTTTCCCTACATTTTAACTTTTTAAAAATAGAATCTTGAGTGATGCCTCCAGACCCCTGCCAGGCTAAGTCTCATCCAGGGAAACCTAGAGAGGGGTGTGTGAGTCCCATCACCCGCCCCAACAGAACGCTGGCAACCAAAAATTTCCAGAACCCAGTTGTTGCCATGCTCACGGTAGCTCTCCACAGTCTCGGGATGAGCCTCAACCATGAGAATGAATCTGCTGAAAAACTCTTTGTGACCGAAATCTCCAGGCTCTCCCGGAGTCAGGAATGGGCAAGATTCCCGCCACTCCCTTCTCTTCCAGGAGCCTGACAATCACACCCACTAACTGCCTCTGGCACCATCCAAGCTCATTAACGGTCATGTGCAAAGACTCACAAATTAATCTCAGAAGATAGCAACAAGCTGCAGAGATGCCTGCAGACCCCATACTAGGCTGAGTCTCATCTGGGACACCCCCGAGGGGAGATGTGAACCCACCACCCACCCCAGCAGAGCCCTGGCAGCCCAAAACCTCCAGACACCAATTGCTGCCAAGCTCATGGCTGATCTCCACAGGCTCCCAAAACAAAACAGCCCCTTAAAAAAAAATGCCAAGCTTTTTCTCAAGCAAATTTATACTCATACTTTTAACACTTATGATTGCAAAATGTTCCACATACTCATCACTCCCTGTATAACCTCATGTTTCAATTTATTTTCCATCCCAACGACTTGTAGCATTATTTATATTTGTGATTTTTTAAAATTACAAGTATTCATTGATTAACCGCATATGTATTCATCACATATCTTTTGAGAAATTTGAACATTAATTAAATTCTTGCCTGTATATGTGTAGATATAAGTAATTAACAGAATTCTATGACACCCAAAGGACAATATTCAAGGTTTAAATAATTTTCTTTCTGATTTTGTTTTTGGGCCATATCTAGCTGTGCTCAGGTTTTTACCCCTGGCTCTACAATCAGGAATCACTCCTGGTGCTCAGAATATCATATGTGGTACTGAGGATTGAAACAGGGTAAGTAATTACAAGGCAAATTCAGTACCTACCGCTATTACTTCAGCTTTAGAAATTTTCTTTCCTGTCATTTTTCTTTGGGTGGGAGGGACACTCAGCGGTGTTTAGGGCTTACTCCTGGATCTGTGCTCAAGGGCCACTCCTGCTGACACTCAGGGGAATATACATGGTGCCGGGATTGAACCCAGGTCAGCTGCATACAAGCCAAGTGCCTACCTGCTATACTGTCTCTCCATCACTGTAAATGAAATTTCCTTATTATCCCCCACTAATTGTCCAAAGCCATTCCAAATAAGTTTGCCACAATTGTGTGCTCTCAGTTTCTGATTATTGAATCACCTTGCTTTATTTTCATCTGTCTTTCAGATGTTTGATTCTTTCTGTTTGTTTTTTAATTTGGGTTTTGGGCCACACTCAATAATGCTAAGGAGTCGGGCTATATGAGATAACTGGGGATTGAACAGGAGTTAGCCTCATGCAAGGCATACACTGTACCTCTGTGCTTTTGCCCCAACTCTGAGACCTTTAGATTCTTTGTCAGTTGCCTGTTCTGTGGTGTGTCCCTCTCGCTCCGAGTCCTCCGCAGAGTCCCATCCTGCTAATCATTCTGGGCTAATCTTTTGCAATATTCACTCTGCGGCATTAATCACTGTTGCAGGAACTGGCCTCACTTAGACCACATATATGTCATTTTCTTTGGTTTCTGCTTTCTTTTGCTACATTGTCATCATTTTTTCCGTTGTTGCTCTTCTGGTGAGCTGGCCAGTTTGAATACAGCCGGTGATGAATGTACTTTCACTCAGGGTTTAAAAATAAATAACCACTGATTGCAAAACAATCCAAGTTGCTAACACTGATCCAGTGGATCCAGTCTGAAATATGACTTACTTCGTATGCGGAGTGAATGAGGACACAGGATGGGGCATAGCCAGATTTGGCAAGGGGGCAGTTTTGAGCAGAAGCTGGAAAAGGAGAACATACTGTGTTGAAACTTAAGAAAGGGGAAATTTAAGTAACTGAAACCTCAGGAACAAACAAGTTGCATAGAGAGTTGGGTGCTTGCCTTGCACGTCGCTGACCCGGGTTCGATTCCTCCATCCCTCTCGAAGAGCCCAGCAAGCTACCGAGAGTATCTCGCCTGCATGGTAGAGCCTGGCAAGCTACCGGTGGCGTATTAGATATGCCAAAAGCAGTAACAACAAGTCTCACAATGGAGACGTTACTGGTGCCCAATCGAGCAAATTGATGAACAGTGGGACGACAGTGCTATAGTTACTGTGACACTGTAGTCCCATTATTCCTGGATTTGCACAAGCAAGCACCAGTAATGCCTCCATTGTGAGACTTGGTACTATTTTTGGGTTATTGAATATGCCATAGGTAGCTTGCCAGGCTCTGCCGTGCAGGCGGGATACTCTGGGTAGCATGCTGGGCTCTCCGAAAGGGACAGAGGAATCAAACCCGGGTCAGCCATGTGCAAGGCAAACACCCTACCCAGTGTGCTATCGCTCTAGCCTGTGTATACATTACAAATTAATGTGTGAGACCTAGAATGTAAACTACAGAAACAAGAAACTGTTTCTGTCATTGACTGTAGTGTAGTTATGCCATTAGGGTAGACAAACAAAAGTAGTTCTTAAGTTTCTTTGTCTAATCACAAAAAGGCAGAAAGGAAAATTAGAATCTCCTGCAGAATTATTCCTATTCAAAGGTTTATTTGGCCTTGGAATGTGCTGCGTGGTTTCAGTGTGTTTTGAGAATTTGTGCACTGGCATGAGACGGGCTTTTCTCCCAGCTGTTAGTTAACACATGGCCATAACTCAGACATGCAGGTTTGCCTTTAATCTCAACCAAAGAGCGTCATTTGGTCCATTTCTCTTGGGATGATCCACCCTGTGTCAGCTTTCCTTTGCAGTCACCGTTTATAGTAGCAACACCATTGAAGTTTCAATAATGCTCCAATGTGTGTGTGTATGTGTGTGTGTGTGACCAGCGATCCAATGCCTTTACTAGGTCACTGCTTCTTGAATGTAGAATGATCATACCACAAAATCACCGACCATCTCAGTGACCTTCTTGAGGTCTTTGCTATGTGCTGTCATTTCCATCATCTTCATCGAGATTCTGCTTCCGTGAGGATCATGGATTGCCAATTCTCCTTGCCCTCCAAGAAGTTGGCCTCAGTCTCCAGAGGAACCCTCACATCACCTCTCTCGCTTGCTCCCTCAGCTCTCTGTAGCTTTGCCACAGTGTGCCAACACGTGACAACATGTACAGCCCTTGCCTGCCACTCTTGGTCCTCTGAGTCACAGCAGGCACCACAGCGCAGGCTGGCAAGTGAGTCACCGCAATGCAAGCAGTCAGGCCTCACGTGACAGGGACACCCCGCTGTGTCCTGTCTACCTCAGACTGAAACTTCCTTCCCTGTCCTCAACATTTGTGTTATTCTTATGATTTATTCGATAAAAACTTACGTTTCCTTAAAAAAAAATTCTAGAATTAATTGAACTGAAGTCCCACCTGCAATTGGGTTGTGTTAGATCAAATGATTTTGTGGGCCTTAGAAGGCTGCCACATTCGAAGATCTCCATGCCTGACTTAGGACCACTGTCTCTCCTTTCAGGGCCATAGTTTCAATCAAGGATTATATGTCAATGAAATTTGCTTATAAATGGATAGACATGGAGAGCATCATGCTAAGTGAAGTGAGTCAGAAAGAGAGGGACAGACATAGAAGGACTGCTCTCATTTGTGGAGTATAGAATAACATCACATGAGGCTGACACCCAAGGACAGTAGATACAAGGTCCAGGGGGATTGCCCCATAGCTGGAAGCCTGCTTCATGAGTGGAGGAGAGAAGGCAGATGGAATAGAAAAGGGATCACTAAGAAAATGATGGCTGGAGGAATCAGTCGGGATGGGAGATGTGTGCCGAAAGTAGATAATGGACCAAACATGATGACCTCTCGGTGTCTGTGTTGCAAGCCATAAGGCCCAAAATGTAGAGAGAGATTATGGGGAATATTGTCTGCCATGGAGGCAGGGGGAGGGTGGAAAAGGGAGGGATACACTGGGGATATTTGTGGTGGGGAATGTGCACTGATGGAGGGATGGGTGTTTGATCATTGTGAGATTGTAACCCAAACATGAAAGCTTGTAACTATCTCATGGTGATTCAATAAAATTTAAAAAAAAACAAAGAATTATATATCAGAACATGATCTTTATCTGTGTATTCATATATATATTTATATTTATGTATAAATATATAAATGTTTATTTATATTTATGTATGTGTGATATATGCACATACAGACACTTCCTCTCTCCCAATAATGTCTGAAATATCCTTTAACTTTAGTCAATTGCATTTTTATTTTAACCTGTTTGATCCAGGCACTGTACATAGAAACATAAGACTTTCTGTTAAAAAGAGAAACATAGGTGCTAGAGAGACCAAAGTCTGTGTAAGAGGCTCACCTTGTACTTGAACCACCATGATTTAATTCTTGGCACCCCATTATAGTCTTGAAGCCCCACCAGAGTGATACCTGAGTATAGAGTCAGGAGTAACCCCTTATAACAGCTGGACATGACCCAAATCACAAATGAGAGAGGGAGAGAAAGAAAGAGAGAGAGAGAGAGAGAGAAACTTAAAACATCACTAGACTTCTGTATCACTGTATCACTGTCATCCTGTTGCTCGTCGATTTACTCGAGTGGGCACCAGTAATGTCACTATTCCTCCCAGCCCTAAGATTTTAGCAGCCTCTCCTTACTCGTCTTTCCCAACAATTGGAGGCTCTTTCAGGGTCATGGTAATGAGACCTACCACTACTGTTTTTGCCCGTGTAGGAGGGATACTCTCTGTAGCTTGCCAGGCACTTCGAGAGGTATATATATACTATATATATATATACATATATATATATATTGCCTACTATCTGAACTCCATCAACTATGGTGTGGTAATTATGGAAAATGGGTAGGAAGTGTCTTATAATGTGTATAATGTGTCTGGAAAGCAGCCTGGATCACGGCGGCAGTTGGGTAGTGGAGGTCAGCTGCTGGAGCTGGGTCCCTTGGGGTGGGGAGGGTTCTCACCCGACCCCCTTTGTGGCGCCCTGAGTGAAAACAGCCTGGCGCAGAGTCCTCACTAGAATTCTGGTTTAATTAAATGAGGATTGACTTTAGCTTACTTTTCCTTTTTATTTAATACTTACCAACTCTATTTAACACTACTTAACCATTTAATCTACTAATTATTAAAATACAATGCTACAAACATTGGCATGTATGTATTTCTCTGTGTCACATCCAGTGAGTTTACCAGCCAAAGAAAGTGCCCTCCCCCCCTGCTGCAATATCCCTCCAGTCCCAATTCTTTAAAGGTTTTTATGCCCTTCTGTTTTTAAATGTGCTTTGAATTTTCTAGCATACTATAATGTCGGTTCAATTCCTCCATCCCCCTCGGAGAGTCCGGCAAGCTACTGAGAGTATCCTGCATGCACAGCAGAGCCTGGCTAGCTGCCTGTGGCTTATTCGATATGCCAAAAACAGCAACAAATCTCACAATGGAGATGTTACTGGAGCTCGCTAGAGAAAATTGATGAACAATGGGACAACAGTGCTACAGTACTACTATAATGTCAATTTTCTGGAATGAATTTTCACAGTACTCCTCCTAAATGCAGACTTTGTAGTTTTTTTCAGAAAAAATTTAGAATTTGTCAGTCACCTGAGTAATGCCCCATTCTTTGAGAAATTACTAAACTATTCCTGGGTAATAGCAATAATTAACATTTGCCAGATTGAAAAGCGATATTTTTTTAAATAACCATCTTATTTTATTGTAATATAAATAGTGAATGATTAGAGAATATTGATGAGAGGAGTAAGATTGGTGTCTTATTTCATAACAAAAAATAAATATGAGTGTAATGACTAGTAGCTATTTTAAGTACATATACAAGTAAATTTTTAAACTTCAAAAACTATAAAATTATGAAAATTATAAAATAAGTTTTAAATTAATCTAGATGAATCAAGGAAAATGTGTTTATGCAATACATACATATTTCATCAAGTGAACCTAAAACTGCAACATCTAAAAGTTTGAACCATTAAGTAAAATGTGTTTGGAGAGAATGTTTAATTTTTTTTAATTTTTATTTTATTGAATTACCATGACAAAAGTTACAAAGATTTCAGGTTTAAGTCTCAGTCATATAATGATCAAACGCCTATCCCCTCAGTGCACATGTTCCCCCACCAAGAACTCCAATATACCCCCCTCCCACACACCCCCCACCTGAGTGGCTAATGATCTTCACTTTATTCTCTCTATACTTTGAATACATTCAATATTTGAACAGAAAACTACTATTATTTGGAATTTTCCCCCAATAATAAAGCCTGCTGAAAAGGCATCATTTGATAATTTGTTTTCCATTGCTGAGAATGAAGACTATATGAGCTCATGCCGCGGTTGTTGTGGTCACATGGTTTTGGATTTCTGTTATTTTAGCTCAGTTCACAGACTAGATGCATTTCTATAAGAAGCCGCTTGGTGCCAAAATGGGTTAGTAGAACCTCCCGGATCATATTCTTTAAGGAGCAGAGGGGCCGTGTCGTGCGAGGCTGCTCTGGATCTCATCTGGGCAGAAAGCGTACCGGTAACACCCCCATCCCATGATCTCTTGCGCGCCACCGAGAATGTTTAATTTGAAGACTGGTTTCATAGAAAATAATTCAATGCTAAAAAAATGGAAAAGTCAAGATGTTCAGATTTTAGATATAAGCTTAATAAGTGTTACAATAACCATGATTCTGGAGATGTAGCTGATACAGCAGCAGGGCACTTGGCCAACACAGGATTTGATCTCTCACCTCATAATGTCCCCTAAGCCTAAGTAGTAGTGACTCCTCAGAATGGAACCAGGAATAAGACCTGTGTACTTTCGGGTGCTGTCGAAAAATCAAAATACAATTCCCCCACAAAAAATACCATAATCAAAAGAAAGAACAAACATCTACCAGAACATTGTCTACATAAAATTTGAGCAATAAATTTGAAAATATCAAATAAATAGATTTTTTTCTTATAACATATATTGCTGTGGGTTCCAATGTGGAGTTCTTCAGGTGACCTTCTAGGTCCTATCTTGGTGTTAAAATCACCGACAATGACCTTGTAGAAGGTGTGTTCTTCTTTATAGAACTTCTCCAGCTCCATGTAGAACTTCTCAATTTCTTCCTTGTCTTAGTTGGATGTTGGTGCGTAGATGACGAAGACAGAAACTGTTGGCAATAAGCCACATCTTTTTAAACATAAGCATCCGATTTTTGTTGTTAGGCATTCGAATGAATCAATGCTCATGGCCAAGTTTGTGTTGACAAAGACACTGACACCACCAACGCCTCTACTGTTGCATGTTCTGAGGACAGTTCTCCTATGTCGAAAACCAGTGTGACATGTTCGATGCCTTCTCATCTTGGTCAATCCAATGATGTTGTACTTGATCTTCCATGCTTACACCATCAGGTCCTCAGTGGATACTTCCGCCATGGGTAGCTTGCTAGGCTCTGCCATGCAGGCAGGATACTCTCGATAGCTTGCCAGGCTCTTGAGAAGAATGAAGGCTTTTAGGGCGGTCTCCAATAGTCATTATAAATGTTCCGATGGTTCACACCATATTTGAACCCCATCAAATATGGTGAGGTAATGATGGAAAATAGGTAGGAAGTGTTTATGATGTGTCTGGAAAGCGGCCTGGAGCATGGTGACAGTTGGGTAGTGGAGGTCGGCTGATGGGAATTTATCTGGTGCCGGCAAGGTGGGTCTTATGGGTGTGATCCCTGGGTCCCCGGAGGTTGGTGGAAGCAGGCAGAGGATCTCTGTTTCCGGGTCCCATTGAGCCTAGAGTCAAAGGTCACAAAGTTCCATATTTCCTGGTTCTTTGGGACTTCACTCATGCGTGAGGCTCAGCCAAGTGTCCACAAAGTGGCCCAGAGCTTGGCGGCAGTCTGAGTTCATTATATTGACCAAGACCATCCATGATAACTCGCAGTTCATGAAAACTGAATCTAAACGCTGGACATGGGATTCTCCTGGTGGACAGTTCCACAACAAAATTGACCATATCATATACAATTGACATTTTTGCCTGACCAATGTTGCTATTGTCCCAAAATTCCAAACGAGATCAGACCTCCATCGCTTTCACGCGAAATTCTACTTCATGGAGCAGGGAGAAAGGGCTGCAAAGTTTAAGAAGAGAACTCCTAAAACGGCCACCAACTGGGAGCTCTTTGGCACTATTGCAGCAACATGGGAAGATGCCATCGTTGACAACATCAACAAGGAATACAATCAACTGATTCAGCACCTCATGATTGTGCGAGGAATGCAGAGAGAGAAAGTCACAAAAAGACCCCTGTCTTCAAAAACTCTCAAGCTCATTTGCCAACGTGGACTGGAGCAAGCCTCAGGCAATCACAAGGTAACGTCCGAGCTTGCAAAGCTGTGCAGAGAAGCAATAAAGGAAGACTTCAAATTGAGAAGAGCGGCAGTGTTGGCCAATGCAGCAGAAGTCAGGAGAAGTATTCACAACGCCCACCTGTCCTTTATCAATTATAAGACCAAGATGACTGCCTTCCGACGTCCTGATGGATCTATCACATCTTCCAGAAGGGCAATGGAAAAGGTTATCCACAACTTCTACTCAGATCTCTTTGATAGCCACGTCCAACTGCCCACATAGCAAATCCTCAGGATGAATTTTTCGTTCCCAGCGTTTTCCCTCCCGAAATCCGACACACCATTTTGTCAGTAAAGAAGCATACAGCACTTGATCCAGACAAAGTCAGACCCAAACACCTGAAGAATCCGCCGCCAGAACTCGTCAATACACTGGCTTGGCTCTTCACACACCTGTCTGAATGCAAGGTTCCATCCCAATGAACAACCAGCAGGACTGTCCTGTTGTACAAGAAGGGAGACATCCACAACATTGGCAACTATCGCCTGATCTGCCTATTGTCCATCATCTACAAGTTATTCACTTGAGTCATCCTGAATAGGATTGGCAGAACACTAGATGAAGGACAACCATGAGAGCAAGCTGGGTTCCAGAAAGGATTCAGCACGATCGACCATATCCACACAGTGACCAAGCTCATTAAGGTATGGAGAGAGTTTAAGATGCCACTCTGTCTAATGTTCATTGATTTAAAGAAGGCCTTTGACTCTGTTGAGACTGAAGCAGTCATCGAAGCCCTAGGCAAACAGGGTGTTCAAACTCAATACATCAGGATCCCCTGTGAGCTGTATTACAGATTCACCACCATGATTACACCATTCTACAAGAAAGTGATCATCAATGTAAAGAGAGGGGTTCGGCAGGATGATACCATTTCACTGAAACTCTTCAGTGTCACCCTCAGGAATGTCATACAAAAACTGGAATGGAAAGGAATGGGAGTGAAGATAGACGATCAGCAACTACACCACCTCTGCTTCGCTGAAGAAATCGTTCTCATAACACCAAATATCAGCCAAGTGGCACAAATGCTGGCCGACTTCAACTGTGAGTGTGGAAAGGTTGGACTGAAGCTGAATCTCAGGACAATGTTCACGAGAAACAGAGTAGTTCCTGATGTTCCCTTTGCCCTCTACGGAACGAACACCTCTGAATGCAGCAGTTATGTGTATCTAGGTTGAGAACTCAACATGACCAATGACCTGGCACCTGAACTGCACAGGAGGAAGAGTAGCATGGAATGCCTTCAAGAGCATCAAAGAAGTGATTAAGAGGACAAAGAACCTCTGGCTTCAGGCACATCTTTTTCGACTCCACCATTCTTCATGCACTAACATATGTCCAGAGACCTGGGCCCTGTGATAACAGGAAGAGAACGCTATTTGGGTATCCCAAAGAGGAATCGAAAGAGTTTATGTTTTCACTCAAGTGAGAGAAGGAATCCAGAGTTCCGACCTCTAAAGGGGGTTCAAGAATCACGGGCGCTTATCTCAACTTGTTCCTCCAGCCATCATTTTCTTAGTGGTCCCTTCTCTATTCCATCTGCCTTCTCCCCTCCACTGCATGCCGAAAGTAGATAATGGAAAAATGTTCACTAGACATTTTTCCATTATCTACTTTCTCTCAGTGTCTGTGTTGCAAGCCATATGCCCCAAAGTAGACAGTATGGGGAATATTGTCTGCCATGGAGGTGGAGAAGGGGGTAGGAAAGGGGGGTATACCAGGATATTGGTGGTGGGGAATGTGCACTGGTGGAGGGATGGGTGTTTGATCATTGTGAGATTATAACCCAAACATGAAAGCTTGTAACTATCTCACGGTGAACAATAAAATTAAAAAAAAAAAAGCAGACTTGTGTAGAGAGGTACTGGGGATAGTGTTGGTAGGAAATGTACACTAATGGAGGAATGGGTGTTGGAACATTATATGACTGAAATCCAATTATGAAACCTCTGTAACTTTATCTCACAGTGGCTTAATAAAATAAATAAATAAATAAATAAATAAATAAATAAATAAATAAATAGAATCAGGGATGCTGTCTTGTTTGCCAAGGTGTCGAAAATAAGATGGGCTAGACATGTAATGTGATTTAGAGATGACTGCTGGTCTAGATCAATATTGAAAAAAATACCATTTAACATATTTGAGTTTCCCTTGCTTTGTACAGTGGAACTAACTGCTAATCAAATGAGACTAAGATTTGCCTTTTTCTTATAATTACACTTCAATTTTCATATTTAGACACTTACTAGGTTCTACCTGTATCTTCATGTGCTAATTATTTAACCCATTAATTCCACCCAAACATAGAAAGAAGAAATAAAACATGGTCCACTCCTTTTCAAGAAACCTGTAACACTTTGGAGGGAAGAGGACTTGTCCATCTATCTTTGTGTGACTATCAGAAACAACTTTAAAAGTAATAGAAAAAGATCATTTATCATTTGGAAGTAATTGCTTCCCAAGTAATAGCTCCATGAAGTCAATCATACTCACCTGAAATTGTGATTCTTAAAGAGAAAAACTTGACATGGTGAAAATATTTAGAAGAAAGAAATCAAGTACTGGTAATGGCACCTCTAAAAGATGTTTGCAGGTACATGGAGTTAAGGAGGGAAACATATGCCAATCACAAATTTAACACTGACTTAGAACTAAACAATGAAATAAATATTGAAATTAAAAATTAATGATGATTGTGTATAAAAAGAAGGTAAATATTCACTATAGATTTTTTAGAAGATGAAGGTGATTCAGAAAAAATTAATAAGGCATGATTAGGCAAAATATTTTTTTCCTCAGGAATGCCAAAGGATCCTTCTCAGTAGCAGTAAGAATGAACTGTGAAATATGGCATATAGGTAAGTTATACTTAGCAAAATCATTTTAATAAAATCTTTCTCAGGTCGTCTGTAGTTCCTAGTCATAACTCTAGTCTTCTGAAATTTTCTTGTTTCTAAGAGATGGAGTCTGCTAATTTCTAGTTTTCAAATGTTGGCTTCCACTGTTCAAGAAATTCAAATCACAACACATTGGCTCAGCTACATACTCTGATGCATCTAGTCTCAAAGAGTAATTTTTATTTTTAGAAACTGTTGAATATCACATCTTATTTCTAAAGCTATATTATACTTGAATCTTACATGTTTTTGAGGGGCAAGATAAAGGGTTGGGCCATACTGGTTGTTCTTGTAGCTTCCTCCAAATTCTGTCCTCATGGATCGTTCCTGGTGGTGTTAGAGGACCAACCTCATAAATTTGAGTCAGTCTGGTGAGAATTGCTGGACCCTATACTATCTCTCCAGCACTCTGTTTTGTGCTTTTAAAACTACTTGACTGTAGGGATCTCAGCAGCCAACCTGAGACTTTGACCAAAACACTGCCCATGAAAGCAAGAGCTGGACCTGTTTACGGGGGCCCCAGGGCTTGCTCCAGCATTTCACACACAGGCACTCTGGTTGAGAAGACAATGGGAAGAGGGGCATGACAGTTAACATTTGCCTGAGCTAGTTAACCCGGCCCTGAGATTGGGGGAATCATTAACTAGCACTGGTACTGAACTTGGCGAGACAAGCGTGATACATGCGTGGAATGCCCCATCTCCCCAAGATTGTGTGCATAAAAACCCCTGTGTAAAAGTCAATAAACAGAGACTGCTAGACCACCAGACTCCCTCCCTCTCTCTGATCAGTGATGTTCTTTCTCTGTTGCTTTCTTTTTTTTAATTAATATTTTTTAATTTTATTGAATCACCGTGAGATAGTTACAAGCTTTCACACAATGATCAAACACCCATCTCTCCACCAGTGCACATTCCCCACCACCAATATCCCCAGTATATCCCTCCCCTCCCCACCCTCCCCCTGCCTCCATGGCAAACAATATTCCCCGTACTCTCTCTCTACTTTTGGGCATTATGGCTTGCAACACAGACACTGAGAGGTCATCATGTTTTTTCCATTATCTACTTTCGGCATGCATCTCCCATCCCGACTTATTCCTCCAGCCATAATTTTCCTAGTGATCCCTTCTCTATTCCATTTGCCTTCTCCCCTCTGCTCATGAAGCAGGCTTCCAGCTATGGGGCAATCCCCCTGGCCCTTGTATCTACTGTCTTGGTTTCTTTCTCGGCGGTGGCACAGCAGGAATCCCTCAGTGAGCAGAGGCTTCTCCCCTTCCCACTCCCTCTCACATAGGGAGCAAGTCTGGCAACTTCGGGGGGAGGGGCGGGGTGTTATATTCTAGTGTGCCGGGGTCGACTGGCCAGGGTCCCAACACTTGACCATTTTTTTTTGTAAAAAGCTAGTGTCCACTGACTAATAAACACATTTTCATGAATCACGAATCACGAAATCCTGTTTATCATGGATTTCTCGAGTGCTCTCAGTAACATCTCCATTTGTCCTATCCCTGAGATTTTAGAAGCCTCTCTCCACTCAGCCTTCCCAACAATGCCACATTGGAGGCTCTTTCAGGGTCAGGGTAATGAGATCCAGCTTGTTACTGGCTTTAGCATATGAATACACCATGGGAAGCTTGCAAGGCTGTCCCATGTGGGCAGAAAACGCTCAGTAGCTTGCTAGTTTCTTTCAGAGGGAGAAGTAGGTTATAAGATATCACGCAGCCACAAAGCAGCCGTGCACTTTTGGGAGCTTGCTTTTAAGTCTCTGGATGTTGGCCATTGATGGGATTACACACACCTGGGTTCCTCTTCCGGTACCTTCTTGCATGAGGTTTGTCTGAACGTGTGGAGAGGGGCCTTGAGCATGGCTGTGGCTAGGTTCCGGTGGTCTTCGGCCATAAAACACATTTTATCACAAATAAATTTGAATTTGAGCAGTATATAAGATTAATATTTTGTGTTTATTTATCTATAACCTTGTCATGTAATTTATATTGAATTTTAAAGACTAGCTATTATGAAATGAATATAATTTATTGTAGGTCTTTGACTCATGAGAACTATTTATGTCCTAGTATCAATTACAGGTTATAAAGGACATATCTCCTATCACCAAACAGCGCATGAAATGGCCGACATCTTAAAACAGTTGAGTCAGAATCTGACATCCTACTGCAAAGCATATAAAAATATCTCATCTGAACATAGTGATTTCAAAAATACATCAGTAAACACATCACATCAATTATGCTCAGGAATTGTATGTAAAAATGCTGTCAAAACTGTACAAAACAACAAGTTGCTAAGTGAAATAAGTTTTTCTGCTTCATATAGACTCCTTAGCAAGTGAGAATTCTCCGGTTTTCCCTTTTTTCTCAAAGTATACAAACAAACTATTGAAGCAGGACTAAAAAATTAACCTTAAGGCAACCATTTACAAATGCTTCTATTAAAATTTTTATTGACCCAGTTTCTTTTTATGATTTTACCTATTATAAATTCAATAAATGTTTTAGTTACTAGTAAATGAATGGAAACCAGTTCTGCAGTGATGCAGAAAAGTAGACTCCTTACAGATATAGACAAGGTGATACAGGGGAATAGAGACTTTGCTCATTTGATGACTTCCATTTTGCCTGTTATCTGCAGACAAATAGCATACATAGAGTGTAGTGATGCTTTAAGAAACTTAAGGGTACTTTTTTAAAGCTTTTAATTCTATCCTACTAAAAATATTTAAAAAGGGAACCAAGATGTGAAAAAAACTGCTCAGTGAAAATTTTGAAGATATTAATCTGTTGTTTTATTATTGAATATCTCCCAGTGTACAAAGAAGCAATAATTGATTGCTATCTTTGTTTAGAGTTATCAATATTTATCAGTCTACCTATGTGTGAATTGAGAAGGAGTTTGAGTTTCTGAGTACTCATCAGGACCCATCAATTCAGGACAGACTGAATCACAAAATAGGTAACTGATGAGCATGAACATCTGTTGCTCCCAACGTACCAAAGTCTGCACATAATTCTTGCAGTTACTCTGAGCTAATATACAACGGTAAATGAAAACTGAACCATCTTTTGTGGGACTGAGGTTGTTTAAATGAACTCTGGTGTATCAAGTCTATACATGAGAATTTTAATCCATAAACTTTAGTTTATGACTTTGTTATCACCTAATTCACCTATTTCATCCAATAGGAATTTGGTAAATTAGTGTGATCTTTTTATATGCTGGTAAATCTGAGCATTTGTACAAAAGTGGCACATTAGGATCTATAATTTCCCCCCTTAATTTTATTCTAATAGTCTCCAGGGGTAAGATTAAAAACTCTCTAGCCCATTTTCTTTTGTGATTATGAGGCAAATCATTAGTGCCAACACCCAGATAAGCAAACAATGAAAATGTTCTGACATTGAACAATGAGAATCCCCTAAGGCTGTGTCTGGCTGCTGGGTCTGTCTCCTCTGGTGGTTCAGCATTTGAGTGTTCCATCATAAAAGTGAAGCAGCATCTCTGTAATGCCTATCAGCAAAGATCCTGGCTGGAAAATGACCAGGACCGCTGTCTCCCGATGGTAGAAAACAGCAGAAAACATTTCGTCAATGTTACTTAATGCATGTTTGCCTCTAAGAAACCAGCTATTTACTTTCACCCTTAAACTGGACATGTAGTTTTCAGCTCACTGATTTCTCTGTTAAGGACAATTTTTCAGCTCCCAAGGGTATAGAAACTGCAATATTGGCTAGACCTTCAATATGGAATTTTCTGCCATTCAACTTGTGCCCCTCAAGGGCATTCAACCTACTCCTCCCCTTACCTTTTAGACTCAGTTCCCTGATTTTACATCTAGCCTTTTTCCCAGGGTAGTAATGAACAGTAACTATTATATATCACAAATTAATAATAATTATTATTATATCACAAGAGCTTCAGAGTCACACAATTCTTACAGGAATTCTGGGGAAATTTGAAAGCCAAACACATTTGGGATGCTTGAAAATCAGTCACCCAACCTTATTTTATTGCTTATACAGATTTTTCTTATAATCTTAAATGAGTGTATGTTTGAACACAAAAAAATAGAAAGTATATCGAGGGGCAGGAGCAATTATACAGAGGGCAGGAAATTTCCCATGCACATGGTCAAGAGGGATTTCACCTCTGATATCCAATATAGTCCCCCAAGCACCTTTAGGAGTAATGCCATAGTGCAGAACCAGGAGTACTTTCTGGGCATAGGTTAGTGTGGCCTAAAGATAAACCCCCCCAAAAAAGTATATTTGGAAGTCCAGCTATTTAATGACAATAGCCTCTCCCTACTCCAGCTCACAGGGAACTGGTTTGACCTCAGGCCAAAGTTTTATTTTATTTATTTAACTTTAGCATTTTGAGCACACCCAACGATGCTCAGGGGTTACTCCTGACTCTGCACTCAGGAATTACTCCTGGCGGTGCTCCAGAAATCCTATGGGATGCCAGGGATCAAACCCGGATTGGAGTGAGCAAGGCAAACACCTTCTGCACAGGACTATAACTCTGGCCCCAGTATTGTTTTAAAATTAGTTATTCTTAGTTATAGGCAACATGATTTACAAAACTGTTAGTGATAGGGGTCCATGCATACAATGTCTCAGTACTACACCTTCTACCAGTGTGTACCCAATCCCTCAATCTACCCTTAACCCTCAATCCTCCCCCAGGCTAGACTCATTGTGAAGACCAGTTCTCAGGTTTCACAGTTTGGGGCCTCTTGCTGTTCCCCTTGCAGGTCGCTTTGTATCCCATGAATGAGACATAGTTCTGTGTCTGTCCTTCTCCTCCTGACTTCACTCAGTCTGCTGCTCTCCAGATTCAACCACAGAGCAGTGAACTGCACGATTTTCTCTTTCTTGTGTTAGGGGTGGCAGATCTCTGCCCGGGGGAGGTTCGGAGAGACAAAAGAACAAAACCAAGACAACTCTTTCTGCAAATGCATGGGGTTTATTTAAGCCAATATAGCTATATTGGGACCTTCAATTGTGCCTCAATAGCGTGGTATAACCAAAGGTCCCAAACTCAAAAAGCTAGCTGTTTTTATACCCTTCTGGGGGGAGAAATGAAAATCTCACATATCAAAGGGAATCACATAGGTCACTTAATTTGCATATCTAAACATTTGTTGACTGTTAACTATTTCCCTGCAAATGTTTGCCTATAGTTCCTAGGGCAGTTTGTTGGCCCATTTGGTGACAGAGTCCTGCCCAGCGGTAGGTCCTGAAGACATCTTTCAAAGCAGTCAAGTAGTTACAAAGGGCAACTTCAGCGGTTAACCCTTAACCTGCCCTTCAGTTCTTGACTCTTAACTTGCCCTCCTCTTCACTTGTAGCCTAGAAGTACTCCATTGTGTGTATGTGCACATGCATATTCCACAGTTTCATTAACCATTAATTTGTTCTTTTATTTTTTTTATTTCATTATCCATTCATTTGGGCTGTAGTGATAGCACAGCAGTAGGGCGTTTGCCTTGCATGTATCCAACCCGGGTTCAATTCCTCTGCCCCT
Organism: Sorex araneus; assembly: GCF_027595985.1. Taxonomy (NCBI): domain Eukaryota; kingdom Metazoa; phylum Chordata; class Mammalia; order Eulipotyphla; family Soricidae; genus Sorex; species Sorex araneus. Next base: position 50,765,124 of record NC_073311.1, read on the forward strand.
CTCAGAGAGCCCGGTAAGCTACCGAGAGTATCTCGTCTGCACAGCAGAGCCTGGCAAGCTACCCGTGGTATATTTGATATGCAAAAAAACAGTAACAAGTCTCACAATGGAGACATGTTACTGGTGCCCACTCGAGCAACTCGATGAGCAACAGGATGACAGTGACAGTGATACAGTGATTCTTTCATTTGTTTTTTTTAAATTTTTTTGAGTGGAGCAAAATAACTTTGATTGAAAGAAATTTATTTAGAAGTAGGGGAGGCAAGAGAAGGGAAGTCTATGTGTTGAAAAGAGAACACAGTTTTTTCCAGGGTGTTAAAAATGAGAGGAGAGATGTACATGTTCAAAAACAATTAAAAAAAAAAAACATGGGCTCGAAAAGCAAGCAAGCAAGAAAACAATCCTATCCAGTCATCTATTCTGATACACTTGGATTATTTCCAGATTTGAGTTATTGTGAATAGTGCTGCAATAAACAAAGGAGTACAAATGTCTTTTTTTTTTTTTTGTATACAGTTTCAGGGCCCCTAGATGCACAACGTGGATGCTAGGTCTTATGGAAGTGGTTTTTAAGCTTAGCTTTGCGTTAAAGCTACGTGAATCACTTTAGTGAAGTTTGTTTGTTTTCTAGGGCTAACTATACTCCTAATCAATCAAAGCAGACTGTTATGAGATGGGATGATCCCAGACATAAGTATTTCTTCAAAGTCCCTCAATATAATTTTAGTGCACAGCTATATTGAGGACTACCACCTCAAGCCAGACAGGTCGAAAGGCAGATCATCTGTCTATCCTGATCTTCCCAATCAATCCCCTCATACAGGTTGAAATAAAGTGGCTAGGATTTTTAAGTACATTTTTTTCTGAATTTTCACCTGCCCTAACCTAACTTCTTGCACGCAAATTAACTTTGCTCTTATTGCAGGAAGTCATTCAGTGACCTGATGGATAAATTAACTAACTTTTTGTAGATTTTATTTTGCAATATATATCTAAAATTAATAATTGTATACCTTCACATAATATAATGGTATATGCATATTTTATCTTAGTAAACTTTATATAAGATTTTAAAAAATCGTCCCATTTAATGCCAGTGGGTGGTTCTAGCTGGGCATCATTTTCTCTGGAAGTCATGTCTGAACATGTCACACCCAGACTGGGTTAATAAGCATGGGTTAATAACAACTGCTTAAGCTTACAGATGCCCCAGTCCTTCCCTCCAGTTATCCTGATTCTGGAGATCTGACACAGAGATCAAGGAACTGTATATATAAGGAACTATTTATGTAATTCTGATGTGAAGGAAATTTTGGAAATTCCATATTCAAGGGGGAAAAAATAGTATCCAAAGCAAGTGAGAAACATGGTCTTTCCCTAGAAATTCTGTGTGTGTGTGTGTCTGTGTGTGTGTGCAAGCGAGCTAGAGAGGGAAAGAGAGAGAGAGAGAGAGAGAGATAACAAAAGAGAGACAGACGACAGACAGAATTTCAATAATTGTGACTGGCTGTAGGGTGAATTTGGAAAGATACAGAGAAGCAGATCAATATTCCTAGGCTACAGCATGTTTTAGTAAAATTATCCTAAAGGAAAGAGGTATACATTTTTCTGGTATAAATGGTTATTCTGTATGAAACTCTTCAGATTCCCTTAGTGGAGGCTTCCAGGGAAAAGCAAGAAAGCATATTAACAGGGAGAATTAGATCAACAAACTGTTGATCTAATCCAATTCCAGAATTACTCAAGGTCAGAAACAAACATTTTCCTTTAGCAAGCATAAAATTTAGAGTGTAGAAGAGGTAGGGAGAATTAAGTGGTATGGGAACAAAGTAATCAATAAAGCTATTTTAATTATTAATAGCAGATTTTTCTGTGGTCAGAAGAATAAAAGAAGAAATCATCTTTCCCATGAGAATAGAGAATCCCAGATGTGTGGGAGTCAGCTGCAGTGTTCCTTTAGTGGAAAATTTTATCTTTGTGATAAATTAAAGGACAGTGAGCAGAATTCTTAAGAGAAGTGGAAATAAACTTGCTTTTTTTTTTTTTTTTTGGGTCACACCTGGCGATGCACAGAGGTTACTCCTGGCTCTGCACTCAGGAATTACTCCTGGCGGTGCTCAGGGGACCATATGGGATGCTGGGAATCGAACCCGGGTCGTCCGCGTGCAAGGCAAACGCCCTACCCGCTGTGCTATCACTCCAGCCCCTAAACTTGCTTTTAAAAGCCATGCAATATTAATTCAGTTTTATGAAATTTGGTAAAGCCGGCTCAACTTGAAATATAATCCAATGTTTCTCTGTGTTAAAAATGTTGTGCTTAAAAGACCTTTCTATTCTCAACTTTTATTAAGTATTTCTATCAGATTTTAATTCTTTTTTGCCTTAGGTTTTCTGTTAGTATATACACGAATGTGTTGTTTTGTTCAGTTTTAAACCATTAGAGAAAAATAAGCTAGTAGGCACAAAAATCTTTTTCCAAAGAACTGTCAAAGTATTTTGAAACACAACTGACTTTGAACTGGAACCAGGTCAGTTTTTCTAGTAAATTCTGGATTTCTCACAGAACCAAATCAGTCTAGCATTCTCCTTAATCTACACATAACTACAATTGTATGAGGAGAAAACTTTACAACACACTCTTTACCAATAAATTGAAATCAGTAACACTATCCCAGAAATACTCTTGAACTCTAAATATAAGTTTAGCATCTAATGTGCAGGGGTACTGATACACTATTTTAAAAGTTCTGAAAGAGATATCAGTTCTAGGAGCTGGAGCAATAGCACAGCGGGTAAGTTGTTTGCCTTGCATGCGCCCGATCTGGGTTCGATTCCCAGCATCCCATATGGTCTCCCGAGCACTACCAGGTGTAATTCCTGAGTGCATGAGCCAGTGTAATTCCTGTGCATTGCCGGGTGTGACACAAAAAGCAAATTAAAAAAAAAAAAGTTCCAAAGTATTCATGTTTTCAAGTAATTTATTAGGCATTTACTGAAGGAAATAAATTGTCAATGATAAGACAATCAAATCAGGGGTTTGATGGGTGCTTGAGAGGTAAAAGAGGTAAAAAGAGGTAAAAGAAATCAGGCCTGATCTCCACCCAGATTCAGGCTCTTATTTTTATGTACCAGAAAAGACTTTCCAGAGAAGATGTAAAATGAAATAAAATCATTTTATTTCAGGAATGTAAGAGAGACAAGAGAGCCCCAAGGTATAGGGAAACTGGTCTAAAACAGAGCCTCCCGGATGCTTTGGGAAGCTGATTAAGGGGGATTTTTGACTGACATTCTCAGCATGGCTGAGGTCACTGCTAGGGGCTGTCAAGGAGAAGGAGTCTTAGTCTTGGGGTTTCTTTGTTCCCTGCGTCTCGGTGATCTCTGCACAGAGGCTGATTTTCTCCTGGAGTTAGCAGCAAGGATGACTTTTCAGAGTATATATCGTATGTATGTCTCCAAGTGATTTAAATCGTTTATAGCTCACCTATCATTTCTTGGTTGTTTTACGGGCTTTTGTCTCGCCTTGAAATTTAGAATTAAGAAGTCCCCTACTGAAACTGCCTCCTTGTTAATTAATCAGCTGGACGTGAGTAATTTCAATCAGTGAGCTGAGAATTCTAACCGATGAGCTACAAGTTACCTAAATCTTAAAGATCCATTAACAGAGAGGTGGGGCCAAGTTCCTTTGCAGGTGTCAGGCTCATACATAGCTGGGACACAGTGGTAGAGAGTGTCTAACCCTTGGCTAAAATACTATGATGCTTCAAAATCATTTTATAAAGTCTTCTCCAGCCACCAAGATTTCCCACATTGAAAGCCTCCAAACCTCAAAGAGGTCTGGTAAATATTACATGAGGCTGTTTTGGACTTCTTCCCTCCTTCTAGTGGTGTGGCCTGTGTGTGAGTAACTGGTTTTAATATTTAAGCATCACCTGAAGCACTCATGCCTTTGTAATAACAGAGCAACAAAATAGCCTTTCACTGGGGAGTGAGAGGGGGCTGGGAGATGAGTGAAATGATTCTCAGCCTGGCCCTCAGCAACCATTCATGTGCTCTAGACCTTCGAGAAATTTCCCACCCACCTGCCCCTAACCTAACCCAGCAATTATTTAAGGCTGAATAAAAAGAACATTAGCTCAGAAGGCGTCAGAAGTTGGCATGAGGGGCATTCTGCAAAGCAAGCTGATTGGCCTAATAGCTGATACCTTAAATACAGTCACTAATATTTTAGGGTCTCTCCTCCTGAGCTGAGTCTCAAGTCTCTTCTTTGTACATTTGGAAGAAGCCTTTGTTAATCCAGATTTTCAGGCTTCACTAAAGGAGCTGTCTGCTCACAGATCCAAGAAATTTCAGCACTGCAGCGAGAAATAAAAATCTTCCCATTTTGAAAATAGGCACATCTCTGGGTTTCATCAGTCGAGCCATAATCTGCAGCATTAAATCTGAAAGCGAACCAAAAGAAAGTTCATTCTAAATCTTACATTGGAGATTTGATCACAACCTAATGTTCTGTTACTCCCCCAAAAAACATCACGAATGTTGGAGAGACATCACCTCAAAACTCCCAAATCCCACAAACTGGCCTATCTGAATTCTATATTTCAAGTTACTAATGATGCCAGGGTCCTGAGAGAGAGATAGGGGTTAAGGCACTTGCCTGGCAAACAATGAGCCCCACATTTATTCCCAGAACTGCATGTGGTGCCCTGAGCACTCCCAAGTGTGATTCCTGAGTATAGAACCACAAGTAGTAGCCCCTGAGCACGACTGGTTGCTTCCCCTACACACACACAAAAACAAACAAACAAACAAAAAGTAATCATGATCCCAGGTAGAATTACATAAGACGAACTATGTAAGATAAGTTCTTAGAATTTGTCTTCTTCTATTAGCATGAAAAACTACCAAGACAGATTGTATTTGTTTTGTTTTGTTTCAGGCTCCTGCCCTGCCATGCTCGGCGCTTACCCTTGGCTTTGCCTTTAGAAATCACTCCTGTTGAACTCACGGGACCAAATGTGGTGCCCTGGGATCAAACTCAAGCGAGCCACATGCAAGGCAAGCACCCCGCCCACTATACTTCTCCCCAACCCAGGAGGATGATATTACATGTGCTATAATGTCTTTAATTTGGGGATTTAAGAAAACTGAAGCCATATTTTAAGCAATCATGTAAAAAGTTACTACATTTGACAATGTGCAGATATCGTGTATGTTTATACACAGTTTATGGGTGCGGGGAGGGGAGAAAGGACAAGGCAGAGGTTAAGAGAAGAGGAAGAATGGCACAGCTGTGGTTCTGCTGTTGGTACTTCTTCCTTCTACTAAGGAGATGCTCTTAAATCATGTCTAGAAGTATAGGTTTTGCAGGTATTAATAATTCACCGTTTGCCCCAATTTGCTTTTCCCAAATGATCTGCCTTGTATTTTGACATCATGTTCTTGCAGAGGGCTGGGCTTGCTAAATCTGTTGGTATAAGAGTGACCTTCAGAGGTGCCTTTACTCCTCAGAAGTGACCTTGTGATCCAAAGTTCAGTTTTGCTGAGCAGGACATTTGACTGAGCAGAACACTGTTCGCTCAGAGTTTGCATATTCCATCCTTGTGGAGGGAACCATCTCCTTCCGCTTGACCGAAAGTGGATTGAGGGACGAGGGATGATGGAAATTATGTTGGAAATAAGTCCACTCAACATCCTGTCAACCCTCAGGCAGCAGTCATGCCTAGCATAAATTTGTAGTCATGCCACGGCCACTTTTGCTATGATTATAAGAAAGAAATCTTTATTGTTGTTTTCTTATCACTCCGAGTATGCTTTCTGCTATTATTATTTGCATGAAATAAGCCTGGTAGATTCCATATAAGTTCTAGAATGATTAGATACTGTGCAGCAACTCATTGGTATTAAGTAGAAAAAGTAATGATGAAGCTCTTGGAACAAGATAAGGTTTTATCACCAGGGAAACAGCTCAAAGTGCTGAGCACAGAGTTTGCTTGCAGAAGGCCTGGGTTCCAATCCCAGCACTACATGGGAGCCTAAACAACTCCAGAAGTGACCCCTGGTCACTGCAGATGTGATCCAAAAACAGAAACAAAGAAAAAAACAAGAGATAAGGTGCATGTAGGGAGAAAAAGTACACACAGTTTGATGTTTAAGGAATTTTCTGTATTATAAGTACAGTATCTTTGCCAGATATTGTGACAATAAATTTGCTATGTCATAGGCACATTATCTTTGACAGAAGTTAGCAACTTAAATAAAGTCTGTGTAAACTCTGACAATGTTAATTAAAGAGCAAAATAGGGTGAGTCAGAGGAACAAATAACTCAATGGAGGAGGCCTAGAGGAAAAATATGAATATATATGTATATATACAACCATAAAGGAGGTAATTATCTAAAATTTTATATAATAGAAAGATACTATAGTTTACATTAAAAGTGAATATAGAGGCTAGAGAGATAGTATAATGGATAAAACTCCTGTCTTGCAAGTATGTGGCTGTCCCAGGTTTGATCCTGGACACCCCATACCGTTTCCTGAGACCCACCAGACACGATGCTTAAGCACAGAGCCAGGACTAAGCCTGAGCACTGCTGGGTGTGACGTAAACAAACAAAGCAAAAAATACTTAATACAATAGTGCCATTGTACTGTAACTGTGATGAGGGATGTTTCTAAAAATACTTGATTTTTTAGTACCTACGAGATCCGGGGGGCAAAATTATATGCCACTTTGAATATTTTTAATTGACACTTTTTCCCTCGCAGCCTTAGTTACAAAGATTAAAGACTTTAAACTCTCTAACTTGACAAACAAAGAGAGAGACAGAGAGAGAGAGAGAGAGAGAGAGAGACAGACAGACAGACAGACAGACAGACAGACAGACAGACAGAGACAGAAAGAGACAGAGACAGAGACAGAGAAGGAAAGTGCCTCTGACAGAGCCATGGAGGCAGGCTGGGGAGGGGGGTTCAGGAGGGAAACTGGGGTCATTGGTGGTGAGAAATGTACACTGGTGGAGGGATGGGTGTTGGATCATTGTATGACTGAAACCCAATCATGAACAGCTTTGTAACTCTGTATCTCACGGTGACTCAATTAAAAATATAAAAATTTTAAAAGTTTAAAAAGTCTTCAAGTGGAATATTTAATTCCTTTCAGTTAATAAAAATGTTTGTCATACAATGCAATTAATAAGACCCCACCATAAACAAATTGCTAAGTTAATCAATTAAAACATGTTTTATGTTCTTAAAAGTTGACAAGTAAGATAAATGCACTAGTGCATGTTCTTATAATAGACCCCATTCTTCTGGGGCTTAAATTTTGGAAAAGTGAATAACCGAGGGACTGACTTCATGACCCTTAAATAGCTCAATCCTAATTTTGTTACTTATGAGCTGTGCGACCTAGAAAAAGTTCCCATTGCTCATCAATTTGCTCGAGCGGGCACCAATAATGTCTTCATTGTGAGACTTGTTGTTACTGTTTTTGGCATATTGAATACGCCACGGGGAGTTTACCAGACTCTGCCGTGGGGGCGCGATACTTTTGGTAGCTTGCTGGGCTCTCTGAGAGAGATGGAGGAATCGAACCCAGGTCGGCCGTGTGTACAAGGCCGTGTGCCCTACCTGCTGCCCTATTTAATATCTGTGACCATTTTTTAAATTCTGTATAATGGGATATAACAGTGCCTTCATATAGGGATACTTGTGGAAACATTTTGAAAATCTTTAGTATTATTTACTAAATAAGGAAATAAATGTAAATTCAAAGGTGAGGTTCAGTCTCCTGCCATGAGACTACCAAGAAGATTAAATTAGATTAGACTCTGTCTCAATATGCTACTGAAACTCTATTTTCTTTGTAAGTTGTCTTCATTTTATTTTTATTTCTTATTTTTGTTTTCTGGGCCACAGCCAACAGGACTCAGGGGTTACTTCGTGACATTGCCCAGTGGTTGTTCTCTGGTAATGCTCAGGGCACCAAGAAATATTCCCACCTGTAAGCAAGAACACTAGTCCTTTGAACTCTCTCCCTGACCCCTGTATTCACTTTATATCTAGAGTGCTCTTTCTTACAATGAATATTTATTTTTAAAAAATATTCTTCGGGAACCTGACTTTCCCCCAACAGACTTACATGGATGGAGAAGGGATGGAACCATCTTCCCATAGCCAAGTACTGGTGGATGGGTCCAGTGATAATCCCAGCCAGAAGAAGGAATACTTGGGTAATGGCCTTGACTTCAGATAGTCCTGAGGACCAAAAAAAAACCACAGGGAAAATGTTATTTGAGAGTCATATTCCATTTTGCAAGAATAAGATAGAGGAGAATGCTCATGAAATAGTTCACAAGACTACTCATTAAATAATTGGTCTATTAATTGTCATTCAAAATGTCCTGAGTTCCTACTAAGTGAATCGCAAATCCCAGGCCTGGGTCATTTCTTTCAGCAGAGAAGGGAGACCCCAGCTGACCTTCTCCTCCTGGGTCTCTATCTTCACCAGGGAGGACTCCTTCCCCACACAGTCGTCTCTGCTGTTGTCCCAGTTTTTCTCTTCAGTTGTTACAAAGTAATAGCAGCTGTCTTGGTACCAGTGCCATGTCTTCGGACAAGGATTACATTTGTGGTCTGAAAAAGAAATGGGATCAATAAGTACAAACCAAAACTCAGAGCGATTGGAGAAAGTTTTGAAACTGGAATAGTTGTTTTGACAGTCAGGGAGAGCACCCTGAAAACCTAATGCTTTAAGAACAGGGGCCCCCGGGGCTGGAGTGATAGCACAGCGGGTAGGGCGTTTGCCTTGCACGAGGCCGACCCGGGTTCGATTCCCAGCATCCCATATGGTCCCCTGAGCACGGCCAGGGGTAATTCCTGAGTGCAGAGCCAGGAGTGACCCCTGAGCATCGCCAGGTGTGACTCAAAAAGAAAAAAAAAAGAACAGGGGCCGAAGCAGGTAGGGCCAACTAGGGTTGGATCCCAGACACCCCCTGTAGCTCCCTGATCCACTGTTAGACGTGATCCCTGAGTGCAAAGCCAGGAGTAAGCCCTGACGACTGTTGGGAGTGGCCCCAAAAAAACAAACAAATTTTTAAAAAGGCAAAAAACTGAATGTGTAAGAATGAAGTCACCTATTGATTATAGATCAGGGAAATGATTGAAACTATTTTTCAAGATTCCCTCTTTGGGAATTAATTTTTTTAATTTTACTGTTATTTTTATTTTACAGAGGCTGTGATTACTGAATTTCTGTTGACCCCTGTCACAGCACTGTAGCACTGTAGCACTGTCCTCCCTAGCCTTTGCCTTGCACATAGCTGACCCAGGTTTGATTCCTTCACCCCTCTTGGAGAGCCCGGCAAGCTACTAAGAATATCCTTCCCGCATGGCAGAGCTTGGCAAGCTACTCGTGGGGTATTCAATATGCCAAAAAAAGTAACAACAACAACAACAACAACAAAAAAAACAGTGACAAGTCTCACAATGGAGACGTTACTGGTGCCCGCTCGAGCAAATTGTTTAACAACAGGATGACAGTGATGACAGTGACAGTGATACAGTGATTTTTATTTTTATTTTACCTTCATTGAGAACCACCTCAAACTCAACAATGGAACCGAGACTAAAGTATCAGATTGGCATTATTTTAAGAAGCATTTCAAATCTGCCTCTGATTTTTAAAAAACATGAAATAACTTTGAGTCTTTCCTGTTTTCTGTATCTGTAAATTTGTGTGTGTGTGTGTGTGTGTGTGTGTGTGTGTGTGTGTGTGTGTGCGCGCGCGCGTACCACACCTGGCTGTATTCAGGGCTCCTGGCTCTACACTCAGGGATCTCTCCTAGAGGGACAATATAAGATGCTGGAGATCAAGCCCAGGTCTGCCACATGCAAGGCAACCAACCACCCTACCTACTGCAATATCTCGAAAGGCCCTGATATTTGTAGATTTAATACACAACATAAGGGACTATTAGAAAACAGGTAAGTCATATTCCAAAGTGATGCTCATTTGAGCTGGCCAGCAGGTCGATTACCTGAAGTGTGAGTGACTAACTCTTGGCAGAGTTTGGTGGCTATTTTTTTCTGCCATCTCAGCAGTTCAGAGATCTGTGATTTGAGAGATTTCTCCTTCTCGAGCAAGTCTCTGGTGGTGGTCTGCTGCCGCGATGAGTTAGCCCGCTGCTGCTCAATGACTTGGAGAAGTTGAGTCAACTTCTCTGAACCTGAATTCACTTTGTTTTCTGTCTGAAAATCTCCAAGACACAAAAGAAAACAAGTTCATAAAGCTTTCCATTCTCTGTTAGACATAAATAAGTCTCTGACCAGAGAACTCTTCTCAGTATCATTTAAAGTTTATTAATGGCTCCTAATAATTGAGGCATCATGAAAGGCACACACCAGATGTTTACCTATTCTACAATTTTGCTACTCATATTTGTGGAACTTTTTTTCTGGTCGGAGGTGGCTAATGTCATTATTTTAATAAAAGCAGAATCCTTTAGGGGATAATGGGCCTCTCAAAGTTCCACAGAATTACATGGAGTGAATGCTTTTGAGAAGAAAGCAGATTTTGATGCCACTTTTACAAATTTCTGTTCCTGAATCTGTAAAATTTGCATTTAAAATCAGTGCAGGTGACCCTAAAATTTATCAGGACAATAAATTTAAGAGCCATTTAAATGGTAAGCACACCATTTCAAAGAAAAAATATGTTTGCCTATCCTGGACCAATGGGTGTCATTCTTGAAAATATGCACCATTGTAGATTAATTGCTAATTCTTATCATTATTGACTTCTAAATAGCTGCTATTACTATTATCATAGTGCATATATTTTCCAATGATGTGAGCTACACAGTCTTCATATATGTCTAAATAGATATGTCTTAATCCTAATTATCAGTGCGATCTTGCATATATGAAAGGAAATACAAGTTGTAAAGGAGATTTTAGTATTATTGAGCAAATAAACATTGGTGAATGCAATTTCCCTGAAAATACTCTCACAACTCTTTATTCTGAACACTGTATTCAAAATCCTACAAAGAGGGTGTTCTCAGAGCATTTTCCACCCATTATTAGTCCAATACTTCCTATCCTATTCACTTTGGACTGCCCAATGATGAGTCCAGATCAAGTAGACACTCCTTTTTGGCTCTGATGTTAGTATTATGTGGTCGTTCTTCTACTTAATGAGTTGAGTCTATCTGGCAACCCTTCTGCCTGATGGCAGCCCTTCTTGGTGTATAGCAATCAGGCCGCTGCTGGTTCTCAGCAGTTTTCCCACACAAGAAAGGTCTTAGGTCAACACATAGTCAGTCTTGTACCATGTGTCAGAGACAAACGAAACGGCAGAGCTTTGAATCCTCCTTCCTGGCCTCTGATTTTTTAACCTGCTATTTGAAATGGATGTGCATCTAGCAAGTCAAGAGTCCTGTAACTACAACAATAATGAGGGAAAATGTGCGTTTGGCCAGAGATATTTTTTAACAGGCTTCAATGTATATTTTACCTGCAGAAGGCCTGCGGATTAGCCCCTGGGTACCTAGACCATAAAGCCAGGAATAATAACACCTGAACCATGACCAGCTATGGCCCACAAACAAACACAAAAGTTGTCTTCATCACTATTCTGGTCTATCAAGAGAAACCAATGGATTTCGATGCTAAACCCATTACAATGAAATAGGTCTCCTGCTTGCTCCTTTGTCATCGAGACGTGAGGAATAAGTCAGAGAGGTGGCCGCCAACCGAGAGAATTCTGGGGGCTGGTACCTATCCTGTCACCAAACCTCGTTTGACAAAGTTTATCAATGTTTCCCAATGTCACTTATCTTGGGCTGGATGCACATATACTTACACAGGATCCCCATGGTCACCAGCCCTATCAGCAGCAGGAGGCAGAGGGCGAGCAGGCCCAGGGCAGCCTGCCGCCAGTTGGTAGGCGAGACGGAAGAGTCTAGAGAAAGCACACAGAGTCATCAGCACTGGGGACTATCTCGTGGTTGTTACGCTTCAGGTTGTTCATTTCTCCCCCGTGGGAGACTTTTTAAACTTCCTAAAATTTCTCTTTTGCTTCTTCAATGACCCAATCTAGAAACTACCTGAAAGGATGGGCAAGTAAGGGTCCCATCATCAGCTCTTGATTATTTTTTTTAATCTTTCTATCATTGTCCTTTCCTTTAAGAATAAGGGTGTGGTCAGAGGGGTAGCTCGATGGTTTTGCATGCAGGAGGCTCATCTAGGAGGCTTTGGGCACACAGGGCCCTTCAAGTATCACCAAGAACACCTGAGGACTAAGCCAGAAGAAGTCTCTAAGCGCTACCAGGTAGGACCCCCCCAAAACCCAAAATAATAAGAATAGTGTCTCAAATTTTAGAATTTCCTCTTTTTTGTATTTCCATACATATTTTCTTTGACTTAATTGAATTAGTGGATCAGAGGTGTGGGGATTCCATCTCTATTTGAGTCTGATTAAGTAGGATTAAGTCTAAGTTTTCGCCACTTCAACCTTCAGCAAAACAGGTGTCTTCATGGATTCTATAATCTACTTTTTAAAGGATTCTATAGTCTACTTTATAGAACACCTAATAGAAGAGAAATGAATGCCTGACTGAAAGAAGAAATGAATGAGCAGTCTAATCAATAAACAGAAAACTAGACCAGGAAACTGGAGGATAATAATTATGGAACGTTCGGTATCCTGCTACTTTTCATATATGTTGATATAAGAGTCCTCATATTTACTCGACTTCATACTTCTTTAATGCCAGACTAGTGGCATACGGAGCCATGCTTCAGAGAGATGAATGCAATCTCAGCTACATGGCACGTGTACTACAGTTCCTTTCCTCAAGGATTACACTTGTATCTTTTTCAAACGTGTAGCTCCATTCTTTTTTAGGAGCTATATGTTTGAATATGCAAATTCTATTCATTCCCACCCTCCTTTTTGTAAATCATTCTCACAAACCACACAAACATGGGTTTAAACAAGCAAAAATATAAATAGCAATGTTCATATGCTATAGATAATTCACAGGGACAGCAATTTCTTCCAACAGGATTAAAGAATGAGCAGAAGAATAGAACGAAACCTGTTCCCCCTCCTCCACCATACAAGTTGCATGAATTTAGATAAACCATTTAATTGAGGTTCAGTCTCTTTTTTTTCTTGTGATTGCATTGGCAGAAGTAAAACTATTACTCCCTTCAAAAGATATATTTTATAAAGATAAAATGAATAAAAACGTCAAACGGTTACTATTGATTCAATATTATATTGAAATGCCAACTGCTTTAAGAAAAGTTTTTTAAAAATAGACAAGACAAAAATTGGCTTTTTTTGTCCTACTCACCCGTCCTGTAACTTTTCAGTTATTTGTACCTTGAAAAAAAGAATTCTTTAAACCTTCTCTATTTCCTAACTTTCTAATTGGGCTTCTAAAAAGATTGTTCTCCTGCCATCTTTCACAAGGTATAAATAACAAATATTTCAGTTGTAAAAAGAAATACCCAAATTTGACCTTTGTCATGCCCAATCAAAACGCTTTCTTCTAACACAGAATTTCCTGAAACTTAATAGTATCGTGCAATTTAAAGAGGTTCTGGAAAACTCTTTTCTCCCCCAAATTAGGACTCTCTCATTCTCTTATATTGCAGAACTGTGTCTCCATCTTGGATATTTACACAGAACATCTCTCTTTAGTATCAACATCACAGCCAATACCTCCGGGCATTTCTCTATCCCCACGGTCACATACGGCTTTTGCTGAGCACCTACCTTTTGTCCGAAAGTTATTTCTATCCTGGCAGTTTCCTGTTCCAGCAGAATCCTGCAACGTGAGTGTCGAGTAAGTCACGTCTTCAGACATTGTAGAAGAGAGGACTCTTTAAATCATATAATTAATGTTTCAATATCTTCAGTGGGTCAGAAACAAGATATTCTTTTCAAGGTTGGGAGCCTTCCTACACACATTTAACTGACCCAAGACCCAGCCTCTGTGAGTACAGAATGACTATCTGCTCCTCTGCAGAAAATGAAACATCAAGCAGTCTCTTTGGAGACCAGAACACTGTGAGAATCTCTCAGTCTCTGCTCTGGCTTGTTGAGAAGCGAGAAGTACTTGCAGGCGGAGCAGCTCTGGTGTTTTTTGGTGAATTCCCATGATCCTCAAGGGAGACGCAGCTCTAAATGCTTTAACAAAGGATCAGGTTGTTGCCTTTCTGTAGCCAAGGCCAGCTCATTCTGCATGGAGACATTGGATATCTATCAGATATCAAATAGGTACACACAGCAAGACGGGGAGAGCTGGAGAGTTAAAGACCACACCGCCTGGCTCCTGTCGATTTATTTTATTAAAGCATTTTGATTTACAACGTTATTCAGCGTTGCATTTGAGGCATCCTCTGTTCCAGCACCAATCCCACTCACTATCAGTGTCACCTTCCCTCCACTGTTGTCCCCAGTTTCCCCTCATTCCCCCAGCCTGCCACCTTGGCAGGCACATTTTTAAAGTTATGTTGTTGGGGTTTGCATCTCATGATTTCATTGCTGTTGATTCTGTGGTTGAGTATACAGCTGTACCTCTCCTGGATACCACCCATGTACCCGAGTGCCCTTGACCCCTGCCCAATTGCTTCCTGTCTTTTACTTCCACCATCGATATCTTGACCTCTTTATTCTTCTCTGTATACTCAGAATTCAAGAGTAATTATTCCATATCTCACACTTTACATAAAATCCAATTCAAAGTGGATTAAAGATCTTAATATCAGACCAGAATATATAAAATTCTGCCTTTAAGAAATTCAAGCATTCAAAAATTCAAATATTGATTTGTGTCCGAGTGTCTAAATGTGTGTGAGAGACAAAACATATGCACCCGTACAAATGGGACCAGAAGAAACTGCTAGCTATTAAAATTATATGACTGACAATTCCCTTCTGGCAAGATGGTTTATAATAAATCAATGCTACTGTGATGATAGCCAAGCACAGAGCAAGATTTGTAAAATAGATTACCTGAAGTTTCAAGAGAGTGAAAAAGATGAGGTGGATTCTGGAGGAAATGAGACTAACAGGGGGTAAGGTGCTTTAGTTTTTGTTTTTGCAAATCTATGGGTGGAGAGGCCACAGCCATTATCTGGAGACACCCACAATCCTATCTTTTCTGGCTTGAGGCAACTCTCAGTGATGCTCAGGGCATACTCTTTTCTCTGTATCTGGGATCACGCTTGTGGGTGCTGGAGGGACCGTATTCACTACACACAATTGACCTAGGGTTCATCACAGGCAAGGCAAGTGCCTTACTCTCCGTACTAACTCTGGCCCTGGTAGCTGCAATTCTTATACAAAACACCCACTTCTTCACCCACACCCACTGAAGTGAAAGACACTTCAGTTTTTCACTTCTGAAGAATAAAATGGTGAAGTTTGGGGAAACTTTAGTTATTCCAACAAACATTACTGGAATAATTATATGTTTATATGAAAAGTGGAAGGAAGGAAACTCTAGACTATTTCTTTATGTTCCTTTAAGCCACAATTTTTGTTTCTTTAAGCCGCAATTTTATTTATACTCATTCCAAAAACAAAAACCTTGATAAAATAACCATTATTTATCTTCTCTTTAAAGATGCTAAATAGATATTTCCAATAAAGCTAAACTGAGTGAGAAAGCATTTATATGGTGATACTTGAAGCTTACATAATAATAAATGAACAATACAAATTAACAGTTATTTGTCAGTATTGGCTATTTTTGAAAAATATAAGAAAAAGCAGCACTATCATGTGGGCTGTTGCTCATTTCATCACAATGAACTATCACACTCACAATGCATGTTCTCACCCTACCATGACTTTTAATAAAACTTTATGTAATTGTCACTGTCACTGTTATCCCATTGCTCATCGATTTGCTTGGGTGAGCACCAGTACCATCTGATGTGGAGACTTATTGTTACTGTTTTTGGCATGTCAAATATACTACAGGTAGCTTGCCGGGTTTTTTTGCAGAAAAAAGTGTGGAGTATTTTTTCTTGACAGAAAGCATTATGAAGAGACATCACAATGGCAAAAAGACATAAACATTACTGGTTAAAGATGCAGGCAGGGGATCAGAGCTAAGAAATGCTTACTAGAGGAAATTAAGAAAAGGGATTCTCCCATGAAATTTTTTACTTCTTTATTTTGAACTTTTAGTCATCAAAATTTTCAATACTGTTAGTAATCAGATTTCATACATACATACAAGTTTCCCATACCACATCCTATCAAAGTGTTCATTTTCTTCCATCACTGTTTCAGAGTCTCCCTCTCTTAAGCTACCTGCCCCAACAGTCTTCAGACAGAATTCAGGGACTTCAACAGCTTTGTTTGACCCCTCCTATGAAACCCATGTCAGAATTCTGAACTGTAGAGCTGTAAAATAAACCATATCGTTTAAGTTGTTATACTTGTCTAATTTTTAGAAACTACAGCCATAGGAAGCAAACGTAGAACTGAAAAATGCAAAACATAATCAAGAAAACTTTTTTCAAGTTTTCCTTTGGGGTAAGAGGGAGAGGGTGACATAATTTACTGGAATGGGGTTTGGGTTCAATAGTGGTAAGAGGATTTGTTTTCAGGTTATTTGGGGTGATGAATCCAAAACTGACCAAAGTCCAACTCTGGGTGAAGATTACACTAAGGAAAGGTCTTTATAAAAGACCCTCCGCTGCAGAAGATAAAGAAAACAGTTATTAGATATGAACTGTTTTCTTTGGGGATACGTTGAAAGAAATACTGTGTTTCCATGATGGGAAATTATCTTCTCTATATTTCAGTGATAAATTAAGTTCCTAAATGCATTATCTATTTGAGAAAACACATTTATGAAGCTACTACATAGCAAACTAACCAAAGAATGGCCAGAAAGGGAACGAACTCAAAGTTTTTTGAAAAAAAAAAAAAAAGGGAGAGAAACATGAGATTTAGATTGAAAAGGATCAAAGAAAAAAATATAAATGACCACAAGGGGGAGCCAAAGCACGAATATATGATGAAGTGGATTTTGAAGCTGATATCTACCCAATGAGGATAATAAAATACCGTGATTGAAAGAAAGAACTATAAGGAATACTAATTGATTTAAACACTGGCTCAACATTTATTATCCTGTAAAGTTTTAGTTTTGTTTGCGGACTACACCCAGCTGTGCTCAGAACATACTCCTCACTCTGTGCTCAGGTATCACTTTGGCGGGGCTAGGAGGAAATGGGGTACCATGGATAGAGCACAGGTTTGCTTCAGGCAAGAGAAGCTTCTTAGCCTCCTACTACTTCCCTACACCCCTACACCTTTCCTGTGAATTCTGACAAGTTACTACACCTCTATGCTTAGTTTTTCTTATTAATAATTTTTTCAATCACTAAAATATCACATTTTAGTGATTGAAAAAATACATTTTCTAGGAGTTTTCAACTTGAGGTTGCAGATGTCCCAGAGACGCAGGCAGGTGTGTGTTTGTCAGTGTGCAGATCATTACAACATGCCAGTCGACCAAAGGCTTACATTTGGTAGACTGGGAACACTTGTAAAGGTGATTAGAGGCTGCCCCAAAAGCCTCTGTCCCTTTCGGAGAGCCTGGCAAGCTACTGAGAGTATTCTGCCCGCATGGCAGAGCCTGACAAGCTACCTGTGTCATACTCAACATGCCCCAAACAGTAACAACGATGGTCCTTATTCCCCTGATCCTGAAATAGCCCCCAATATGCCATTGGGCAACACTAGCAAGCGACAGGGACGAATGGAGATGTTACTGGCGCCCGCTTGAGCAAGCTGATGAACAACAGGATGATAGTGATACAGTGATTAATAAAATTGGCATAACTATAATACGTACCACAAATGTCATGAATTCAAGCATATATAAGCACTAATAGTAAATGGTAGCGATCATTATGACAATATCAGAGGTAAATTATTTTGGCTTCTCTGAAAAATAGAGGAAATCTCTGAAACTTCCCAAGTTATTCTAATAAAGTTACAAAAAAATCTAAACAAGAGCTGTTCCAAGTTAACCCAATAAAGCTCTATTGTGATGCTCCTTTTCTTCATAGCACTTAGTATGATTCCAAATTATCTTACTCTCTGCTTTCCCTTTTTTATTATCTGTGTTCACTCCACGTCACCAGATTAATATATTTAATGATAGCATATTTATTGTTTATTTTCCAGACAGGGAAAAGGTTTAAAAAGTTAAGCAATAATGAATTTATTAAGGGAAAATGAATTGTCAAGATTACTTGAATTGAGGACTCATGTCCAGAATATTGTGATATAAGACAAAATCACTATAAAACATACTTGGCAGGAACAATTAACTAATTATTTGGTCACATTTATTGGTTGGTTACTGTGCTTCTCCCAAACTGTCACTGTCACTGTCATCCCGTTGCTCATTGATTTGTTCGAGCGGGCACCAGTAATGTCTCTCATTGAGAGACTTATTGTTACTGTTTTTGGCATATCCAATATGCACGGGTAGCTTGCAAGGCTCTGCCTCGAGGGCTCGATAGATACTCTTGGTAGCTTGCCGGGCTCTCCGAGAGGGGCGGAGGAATTGAACTCGGGTCGACTGCGTGAAAGGCGAACGCCCAACTGCTGTGCTATCGCTCCAGTCCTTATCCCAAACATTATTCAATTTTATAAGAACCAAATGGTGAACTAAATAATCCTTCCTTTCTTCTTCTTACGCAACCTTTTTCTTCCCTTTAACTCTTAACTCATCTCATACATTGCATATGTGCTTTTAAAAGAATTATTTTACTTAGAGATGCTTTGTAAATATGTATGATAAGCTCAGTGTTACTGGGAGTTATTACATTTTCCCCTTTATTTTCTCTACTCATTATCATCATCATCACCCCTTTGATCATCGAATTTCTCGAGCTTTCTCAATAACATCTCCATTTGTCCTAGCTCTGAGATTTTAGAAGCCTCTCTTTACTCGTCCTTCCCAATGGTGCCGCATTGGAGGCTTTTTCAGGGTCAGGGGAATGAGACCCATCATTGTTACTGGTTTTGACATATGAAAACGCCACGGGGAACTTGCCAGGCTCTCCCATGTGGGTGGGAAACTCTCAGTAGCTTGCCAGGTTCTCTGAGAAGGAGAACTAGGCTATAAGATGTCTTCCGGGAGCTTGGTTTTATTAGTCTCTGGATATTGGCCGTTGATGGGATTACACAGGAGCAGTTTCTGGGTGATTGCCTAGATACTGGAAAATGGGGGATCTGGGTGGAAGAGGCCCAGTCTGGTTCCAAGCAGGCTTGGAGATCTCGGCCCCAGATCCCCGCACACCTGGGTTCCTCTCCCTCCCCATCTACCCTGTGCCACGCAATCCCATCAACGGCAAACATCTAGAGACTATGAAACCAAGTTCCCAGAAGTGAGTGATACCGAGTTTCTTGCCCTGCGCCTGGCTGTCTTCACCAGGGCCCCTCCGAGGGGGTGAGTTGAGTTTCCCTCTCCACCCTGAGCAGAACCCCAGCAGCTAAAGACCTCCAGAACCCAGCCACAGTCATGCTCAAGACCTCTCTCCCCATGTTTGGATGAGCCTCATGCATGAAGGAATGGGCAGAGGAACCTAGGTGTGCCAACAGGGGGGTTGAGATCTCCATTTCCTCTACTGTGTAACAAAATGTTTCTCCATAGTTTTTAAAAAAGTATTCACTGGTATTGAATTGCTGTTTGCCTAAAATGCAACTATCAGTCAGTTTGTAAATCATGACTCTTTAATAAATTTTTTAAGTATTCACTGTTCAGCTCAACATTTTATTATCAAGTTTTATTATAATTATTTATTAATTGTTGTTATTAGTTATTAACTAATAACTAATTATGATTATAATAAATGATAACTAATGATTATTATTAATTATTAGATTAATCCTACTTTTCGGCTGGGTTGGCATGTTATGTTTTATAAAAATGAAAAGGCCAGAACAATATTACAGCAGGTAGGGCACTTGTGCCTTTGCATGTGGCCAACCTAGGTTTAATCCTTGGCATTTGAGTGCAGAGGCCTAAACACTACTAGCAGTGGTCCATAAATAAAAAGAGAAACAACTAAAAAATAAAAAATAAAAAGAGTTAAAATATGAATTATACTTTTGTATATGGAAAATCAAGCTTTTTTTTCCAAAACTGAACAGTACTTAGCAAATGTACAAGAAGCTAGTAATTCCACCATCTTAGTGCACGGGATGGAAGGAATAAGATACCATTTATAAATGTACCTGAGGGTTACCTTACAGATGATACACATTAAAAAAAAAAAAAACTGTAAAGAGGATCTAGAGAGATAGTACAGCAGGTAGGGCCCTCACCTTGCATGAAGCAGATTTGGGTTAGATCCTCTGCACCATCTCTGGTCCCAGAGTGTGGCACTCTTTCCTCAGTGCAGAGTCAGTATTAAGGACTGAGCATCTCAAGGTGTGGCCCCCAAACAAAGTTCTGTAAAAAGGTATCACCAGTTGCAAAGGGCTCATTTTCTGTATTTTTTCAGTTTATAGATATTAACACTCAATAGGTTTTTAACTACCTTTTTCTTTTCACATCCACTAACCATCATTTGTACTGATCAGCCTTTTCCACCATCTCATCAGTCCACTCATTCCCTTTATACCTGCTATCCTCATGTCATTTCTTAATTCTTTAATTATGAACCGATACAATGGAGACTAGACAATATTTAAATTGAAAGTCACCATAACATAATGAAAAGAGGGGACTAGAGCAATAGCACAGTGGGTAGGGCATCTGCCTTGCATGTGGACATATGCCGAAGACCCAGGTTCAATTCCCAGCATCCCATATGGTCCCCTGAGCACCACCAGGAGTAATTTCTGAGTGCATGAGCCAGGAGTAACCCCTGAGTATCGCCAGATGTGACCCAAAAAGCAAAAAAAAAAAAAACATAATGAAAAGAGTTTTGAATTTGGTAGATGATACTAGTTTTTACCAAAAAAAAATATCTGAATTGTCTCTAAATTCCTTAAACTTTCTTCTGCATGTGCAATCTTAGGATGGTAATATTCAAGGTGCATATACATATGTTCATTTCACCATCAGTCTGCAAATATTCATCGGTGGTAACTGTGTGAAGGCCACTATTTTAGAGTCATAGAATACATTCTGTGGAGACACGTGGGAAGCAAAAAACTTGAGAAGTGTTTGTATGTGTCATATAGGGGCCAGTGGGGTGGAAAACAATGAAGAAAGACAAAGATGCATAAATGTTCTCTGGTTTCTAGTGGGTCAGAGGGTCTGAGCTAAATACTGAAAAATAAGGGCTAGATAGCCAAAGTCTAAGGTTTCTTGCCATGAGGACCAGAATCATGTCTTTCGTCATGAAAAGTCACCACCAAATTAAGTGGCTCAAATATGATTACTACTAATTTTAAAAAAGTGAATGGAAAGTGTCTCTTAAATTCTGAAATAGTAAACAAATAGAGATTTCAATTTTTAATTACATCCGAACATTGGACACAAAGGATATCTTTTTCAAGCGTACTCTCTTTATACAAGAAAAGAGGGAGCAATAAAATATGATAGCAGAAACAAAGTGTCAGTAATACAACTAACAAGATAAACAAGCGATATCTAGCAAAGTCTCTGGATTTTAGAGGAGACATTCTGCTATCTCATTTTCCTGCAATTCTCTGCTAATCTTTGCTGAGTAACTACACTTCTATTTATAGAATATGTAGAAGGAGGGAGAAAAAAATAAGGTTAATGCTATCGGGGGCTCCAGTAACCCTGACTGTAATGTCACAGAGCCATCTAGTTCAGGGAGCATAACTAAAATACATTTTTATGCAAGATAGATTAATCTAAACATAAGTCCTCCAGTCTGTGTCTAGTGTCATCAAAGATCCAAAAACTAATTATGATCTACAACAGGAAATAGAAAAGAAGCAGAAAAATCCAAAGGTTTGAGTTTTATTTGAGGACATACATACAGGAAATACTCATTATAAGATATATAGGAAAAAACAATTTCTGAGACTTATGTTTCCCATTTCAGTTTTTCATTTCTGGTTTTAGATGTAGTTTTAAGCACTTATAGATCAGGAAGTTGCTGCAACATAATCCTGGTTGTTTACAAGAAAAATGAGTAAGATAGTCTTAAATTAAACCAATTAATCAAGAACAAAAGAATGTGGAAAATCTCAAGGGCAAGTAAACAATTATATTTTATATCTTTTGAGCATTTTTTAATTGAATAAGAAAGATCTTTACAATAACTATAAAGACGCCCAACTGCCCATATTGCATTTAATATTTGCTTTTATTTGTCAATTTTATAAATTATGATTACTGAAGGAACAAGGTAAAGATTTATTCGAAAAATATCATTTGACCTATACTCAGGGCACTTTTTTCTTTCTGTCATAGAAACTTATGCATATTCTAGAAAAAAAACAACAATAAAATACAACATAAAATACCAAGTCAATCAAATTAGTCAGGACACTGACAGAAAAAATGTAAAATAGATGATTTAATGGAAAAGATAAACCTCAAAACTTGCTGTGTTGGTAGATGTGGCAATGAAAAAAATAGAGAAGAAGTCTAAGTACCACTTGGGGGTTACCATGCACTGCTTGAGAGATGGCCTACTCATTTAGTTGGAACAGAAGTTTCTGGAACAGAGACTGGAGCCTCTGTTCAGTGGGTAGGGCGCTTGTCTTGTGTATGGTACCCCAAGCTTGAGGAAAGATCCCTGAGCCAGAAGAAAGCCCTGAGGACTGTAAGGTGTGGCCCCAAAACAAACATACATATATATGTACATATATTTACATAAGCACATACATATACGATACCAAGCAAGAGAAGAGCAACCCTCACAAGACAGACAGTGGCTCTCCCATATTCCTACAGTTAGTAGAGAAGTTCATTTTCTATGGTGGTTCTTATAACTACTTCCACATACGCTAAAATAACTTGCAAATTAAAGGCCCATTTCATTACATAAAATTGTTGTGGCAGATAGATAGGAGGAGCTTGTTATTGCATTGGGGGGAAAAACACCTCTAAAACCAGAACCAACTCCAAGACATGGAGGCCTTTAAGACAAAGAATCCATCTCAAGACCCTGAAAGTCATTGAGATGCAGAATTCCAGGCCGGAGGGGAAGGGTTCCGGACTCTTCCAGAGAGAGGAGACTGGACCCCTAGGGAGAGAGGCTCCACTGCTGGAACAAAGGCCAGGAAACTATTAGCAGAAGACCTTCAACTTCACCCAGTTCTTCCCCTTGGCAACCACTCTAGCAACAGACAGTTCGGTGGGGGCAGTTTGGGGAAAGGGCATAGGAAGCAACTTGGACAAAGGGCGCGCTCACGCGTGCTGTCTGAGTGCACATATTGCTGGTTTCCATTTTGCCTGTCCCTTGTCACCCACATCTCTCCTCCTGAGATGTGGACTTTCACTTTCACACTTCCACATTGGGGTGTGTACTGGCTCTCTCCAGTCTGGAGAAACCTGTGTTCTCTCTTGAGTTGCTATTTAACTTCCCTCCCCTCCCTTCCCTTTACTTCCCAATAAACATCAACTTCGCTGTTCGTCTTCTCCTGAAGTTTTGTTGTTGTTGTTGTTGTTGTTGTTGTTGTTGCTGTTGTTGTTTGTTTTGTTTTTGTGTTTTTGTTTATTCTGCATGTGAAAGGCAACAGATCCAAAAGCCTGGGTAAGATTAGGACTTACTTCCCTTTCCTGCAAAGGGTCCACCCTGAGTCCATGGCTTCAGGAGAAACTTAGGGGCAAAGAATCACCTCCCACACGGTACAGAAAAGTGAACGTCAGGCATGGCTTCATGGCTGCCTCATGGGGCTGGAGAGGCATCAGTGTTCCTGACATGCAGGGGCTCCTAGCAGACTTTCTAAGTATCCCAGACACTTTCCCCTCCCCCTGTGACAAAGATGGGGAGAGAGAAAGCAGTAGATTGGTTTCTCGAGGCTGCCACCTCTATCCTCTGCATTTTAGGTAAGCCACCCAAAGAACCTTGACCAGCAACAAAATTAAATCTATCAAATTATGTTGTGATGTAGAAAATCAATTTTTTTTTTTTGCTTTTTTGGGTCACACCCGGCAATGCACAGGGGTTACTCCTGACTCTGCACTCAGGAATTACCCCTGGCAGTGCTCAGGGGACCATATGGGGTGCTGGGAATCGAACCCGGGTCGGCCGCATGCAAGGCAAACGCCCTCCCCGCTGTTCTATCGCTCCAGCCCCAGAAAATCAATTCTTATTTAAATAATTCTTCATCTAAAGATCCCTATACTTAAAATTACATAATTTCATGATAATAATATCTTCCCTATTCTTAGAAATTTCCTTTAGGGGCTGGGGCAATAGTACAGCAGGTAGAGTGTTTGCCTTGCACTCAGTCAATGGGGGTTTATCCATGGAACCCCCTATGGTCCTCTGAGCACAGCCAGGAATCACCCCTGAGCATCGCTGGGTGTGGCCCAAGAACAAAAACAAAAAGAAATTTCCTTCAGAGTGGAAATATTTCTTAAAAGTAATATGTCCAATCACTATTATTTCATCTGCTTTTCCTTTTATACCTGACAGGATTTATTTCAGAGTTGATTTGTGGTCTGGAGAGGTGGCTGAGTGGTGACTCATATGCCTGGCATGCATAAAACCTGGGTTCCAGCCCCAGAACTCCAAATATAATTCTTTTTAACTTGGAAAAGATAAAATAATTTGGATGATATCTAGGTCAAAGATAGAAATGGTACCATCTAGCACAAGACTATGGAATATCTCCTTTAGCCCACTTTAGTTAGACTGCCCTTGCTCCCTCAACGCTGTAGATTATCTAACTGGTGGTGCCCTATCAGTGAATGTCCATCAGAAATCAGTTAATTTCACAACACAATTTTCTCTTCACTAGAATTAAGATGAACCATGAACTTTTGTTCTTGGAGAGGATGCATGTCATGGAATCTTCTTCCACTCAGGGCTAAAGGTTAGAAAACAGAAAACAATTGCTCTATCTACTCCTTTCCCCCAAGTTATTGCTATTTTTGTGGGGTTTTTTTTTTATGTTCAAGTTTTGTGTAGCTCTGCATGTTTCCAGGAGAAGCAATTGTTTTGTGTTGTCTCTGTCCTTGTCCTTGTCTCTGCTATTTGAAATTCACTCAAGAGGCCCAGGGCCAGATATTGACAGATTTTATTAAGAAAAAGAAAGGAAAGAATAACTAGACATTTCAGGAGATGGTTGAAGTGGACTGGCCCAAGTACTGGGGATTGCCCCAACCCAATGCACTGCTTGGGTGTTTATTTAATCTTTTTCCTTTGTTCCCAATTTTGGATGTTACCATTATTTTCCCTCTGCTGGTTTGCTCCCAAGGCTGGAAAGACCTGGAGACAGGTGGTCTTATCTCCTGAGGAAAGAAGTAGCACCCTTCTTACTTCAGGATGTGCTACCTGTTTAAAAACAGGTCTTCTCAGTTAGGGCCTGTCCAAAAGGATGGGTCTCTAAGTCCCTGGCATAGGACTGGCCAGGTCCATTACTGGAATGTCTCCAGTATATCTGTCCACTCAAAAGCATAGAGGAATTGTGAGGTGGCATCCAGGAAATCTTACAAGAAAACATCTTTAGGATCCGTACAATGAACCAACAGTTGGGAGAACTTTAATTTAATGGTGTCAGGGTTGGGAACCATTAAACAGATGGGAATGCAGTTCCCTCAACTGCACTCAGATCCCAAACCAAATGCCATTTGTGTTGTTACTGCAAAATTGAGGTATTGCTGAGTATTAGCAATGTTTTCTTCAGAACTTGCTAATGAGGGCCTATGGTACAGTTCTTGCTTCTGGCTTTAAAGAGTAGGGGTAGAATAGATAGTAAACCTGCTAAAGGCCCTTGCTTGCAGGCAGCCTACTTGGTTTTGACCCCTGCTTTGTCTCTGGGCCCCTGGCACCTCCAGGAGTGATCCCTAATGATCCCTGAGCACAACTTGTTATGTTGCAAACGAAACAGAGGTGTAAAGGGATGTTGTTTTCTGTGTGGCTGTTGGATGGGGTTCTTAAGTTGTAATTTTATCACTATCACGAAATCCCATTAATCGTCGATTTCTCGAGCAGGCTCAGTAACCTCTGCATTCGTCCTTTCTCTGAGAGCTTAGAAGTCTCTCTCGACTCGGCCCTCCCAAAGATGTTACACTGGAGGCTCTTTCAGGGTCAGGGGAATGAGATCCAGCTTGTTACTGGATTTAGCATATGAATACACCATGGGAAGCTTGCAAGGCTGTCCCATGTGGGCAGGAAACTCTCAGAAGCTTTCCAGTTTCTCCCAGGGGGAGAAGTAGGCTACAAGATACAAGCTTCTGGGAGCTTGCTTTTAAGTCTCTGGATGTTGGCTGTTGATGGGATTACACACACCTGGGTTCCTCTGCTGATATTTTCTTGCCTGAGGCCTGTCCAAACATGTGGAGAGGGCCCTCGAGCATGGCTGTAGCTAGGTTCCGGTGGTCTTCGGCCGCTGGGAGCTCTGCTCGGGGTGGGGAGGAAAGCTGGAGCCCATCCCCTCCAAGGGGCCCCAGAAGATAGCCAGGCGTGCGGGCAAGAGACTCTGTAATTTTATATTGGTAGCATAATAACCCATTCTAGAAACTAATTTTCCTCAGCCAATGAAGTCTCAGCTCCTGATTCTTCTGTTCTCTTCCCCACTCTGAGTTTAATAAAATTAATAAATATCCATGTTTGGGGGGCCTGAACTGAAAGAAGCTGGGTTTCCTTTTTCTGAGAAGGTCCCATCCCAGGAGTGGATGGAGACTTTCAGGGATGAATAAAAATTGATGCAAAATGTCCCATCCTACAGAGAGCTAAGAGAAGGTGTATGACCTCCCCAGGCCTATTTCCTCTTACCACATTATACTCCTAACACCTGACAGATATTGGAAGAATGGAATCCAGAAAAGGAGATTAATATCAGGTAGGTAGCTTCTGCAGCTACTAAACATTTTAGTATCCTTCGTGCCATGGTCAGCATTGTGCTGGGTTTCAACCCGTTCATGTTCAGATGTTCCAGGAACTGATTGGAGTGAAGGGCCCTGTCACTTCAGGTCTATCATTGGGGTTGAACTTGGCCAGGGATCCTTCTGAACCTGGTACAATCTCATTTCCAGTGGTCCATCTTATCATCTGTGGGATAAGGCAAGGCTGTGCACAGGGACACGCTCATCCCCAAATGCCTTGAGTTTCCACATTGAAGATAGATTCCTCAGGGTCTTTGGAGTAAAGAAAGTAGGAGTTGGCTGTTGGATCTGAAAAGCTGCTGGATATCAGCCTCCCCCTCTCCTCCCATCTCTCTCTTTACCTTATTCCCCCTCATCCTGACCTCCCATATAGAAGACTAGACACCACCTCAAGGAGCTCAGCCAGGGAATGTGAGGTCCCAAGAGAAATGTTTTAAACTTTCTCCTAATGTCTGGGACTTTCTAGGTAAGGAACCTGTCAAGGAATACTAGTAGACCTTGGATAAAATTAGGGTCCAAAAGGGTGTATTGAAGAAGGGTTGTCTTTGATCTCCCACAAAAGGCTAATGCATTTTCTTCATTTTATTGTATTTGACTGGATTCCTCTTACATTGTTAAATTTATCCAATTTTTTTAAAAAGTCATATAATTGTTGGTCAAAATACCCTCTACTGAAATATAATCCCATAGATATCCTAGGGGAGTTCAGCCACAATTCCAAGAGGACAGAAAACATTTGTCATGTGGTATTCACCCCCCCAAAGAGCAGCTATATCTCCTATGGTGTTCTTTCTCTCCCTTGCTTAGGGTATAGATAATGATTAATCTAGTATCCCATCAGGACAAATTAAAAGAGAGGCTCACATTCATGAACCCTGAAACATATTTCTCAAGGGTCCTCTGTGAACTTTCCCAAATCTTGTTCAATCTGACGTTGACTCCTCAGGGAAAAAAGGCACCTGGCCCTATTGGGTTTACCAGCTTCTCCTCCACCCAATTCTTGTAACTGGAGATCAGGGAAGGTTTGGAGGTTCCAGGTAGATGAGTAAGGAATTGAGAACAAGGAGCCAAAGAACTCTGGAGCTGTTGATTGCCTGTCCCTGAGTGAGGGATGCGTGAGTTTATTGTAGTTCATCCCCAGGTTGAAATACAAAAACCAGCCCAGCACAAGTTACCCATGAGAAGGAAGAACTGAGCAGGACTCGGACCTCACGATCCATTCTGCAAGGCTTGCATAGTTCTGATTTCCCTTAAGCATCATGAAATTCTGGCAGAAGAAATCTCTAGTTCTCTTTTCTTCTGCAAAATGAGTCAATCAAACAGGATTTTAAAGTTTACTCTAATTCTTTGATCATATTTCTCCATCTTCTAACTCAAAATTAAGCCACACTATGATGCAAAGGAACATTAGCTTGTACTTCTTTAGTGCCTAGAGACCAAATTTATTCTAGGTCTTGAGGACACAAACCAAGGGTTTCTCAGTGGGGATTGAGGTTTGACTTCTCATCTGTAAGAGAGAACCAGGGACAATAGAATGAAGGCATCTGACCCGAGAGACATTGCCTTGTGGATTCAGATGTCACCTGTTGCAGGTGGCTTATATGAAGTGGGAGATGAGAAGTAGCAATCCTGAGAAGGGTGTCCTCTGCCATTCTTTTTTATCTACCTTGATTACCTTGACTGACGGCTGCTATGAGCAAACTTTGAAGTGTAAATGCTTGTGTCTGATCAGTTCTTCCAGGTGGTCACCAAACTTTCAAATCCTATTTGATCTTCAGGGCACAGAAATTAATCCATGCCACCTTATCTCTGAGGGATCTGTGGTACCCAGGTTGTCATTGCTATTTTGCTCTTCATGGGAAAATAAAACTAAGTCCTAGCTTCTGTCCAGGTTTTTCTGCTCTGTCACTTATCCTCACAGAAAAAAATTGCAGAAAGAAAAACAATAGTCAGATAACACAAGTTTATTTGGGGAAATAGGATGGGAAAGAGAGTCATGTGTTCAGCCAAATACATGGTCTTCTTTAGAATGGGGAGAGTCAAGAACACATCCCAGGTTAAGGAGCAGGTATATCCCCAAGGTGAATCATGCACCATGAAGCAAAAAAGAAGAATTGCACATCTCAGGCTGAGACCCAGGTGTCTTCCAGAATAGGGAAATGCATGCCTTTGTCTCTGAAGCTAGCTTTTAGGCTTTTGCAAACTGTCCCTTAAATCTGTTGCTAGGGTGTTTCTAAGGGGGAGAACCTGGAATGAAAAATGGTCTTTTGTAGTATCATGTTAAGTGAAATGAGTCAGAAAGAGAGGGACAGACGTAGAAAGATTGCACTCATTTGTGGAATATAAAGTAACAGAATGGGAGACTAACACCCAAGAATATGAGATAAGTATCAAGAGGAGTACTCCACAGCTTGGAAGCTGACCTTACACGCTAGGTGAAGAAGCAGCTCTGATAGAGAAGGGGTCACCAAGCAAAGGGTGCTAGGCGGGCCCACTAGGGATGGAAGATACAGGCTGAAAATAGACTATAGACCGAACAAGATGCCTACTTAATACCTCTGTAGCAAACCACAACACTCAAAGAGAGAGAGAGAGAGAGAGCAAATGGGAATGCCCTGCCACAGAGGCAGGGTGGGGTGAAGGGGACAGGGTGGGGGTGGTGGGAGGGATGCTGGGACCATTAGTGGTGGAAAATGGGCACTGGTGGAGGGATGAGCACTTGATCATTGTATGACTGAAACTTAAGCATGAAAACCTGTAAGTCTGTAACTTTGTCTCACAGTGATTCAATAATAAAATTAAAAAATAAATTTTAAAAAATTTTTGAAATTAAAAAAAAAAGAAAAATGGTCTTTTGAGATGGTCTTTTCATAGTCTCTGTGTGTGAAAAACTAAGGCATGCTGAGGGGTGTGTGCACTCGAGGGCTCTCCGGGCGGCTCTGTCTCACCACCCACGTTCATTCGTTGCCCTGGAACCGCTGTGTGTGCTGTCGGTCAAGGGCAGGCGATGGAAGGAAGAAGGCCAAACTGGTTGCTCGATCAGTTTATTTCATTCTCTCTCTCTGCTTCTCTCCCGGCTCTCGATCTCTGGATCTGGCCCCCAATCCACTCTTACAGCCTAGTTAAATCCCCCCAGCATGAGGGGGTTGGGGTGTACACATAGGTGTGGTCACCATCAATAGGGTGGAGGCTCCTTTCCCTCAGGGGATGCTTCTCCTAGGACTGACTCCCTTTCAGCAGGAGGATTCACCCAAGGGTGGAGTCCCATGAGTGTGTTTCTCCTCTCCTCAGCCAGAAAACATATAAGAATTCATAATATTAATCATTTTGTATGGACACAATAAGAAATGCATTAAAGATTATAGAATTGCTCTCCAGGGGCCATCTCGATCTCAGACTACAGTGCTCAGGCCAGATCAGTCTTTCCTATCCCTAGCAGGGTCTTAGTCTCATCATTACTTTTGGATCATGACAACATTTGTCCATGATCAAGCTTTTAACTTATACTTAAGAATCAGGCACTCTGGCCAGGCCCATCTCGATGCCAGGGTGGCACACAACTCACCGCTTGCCCTGGGTCCGTCTCGTCCCTCATCGGGACCCTGCTTTTGGGGGTGCTAGGAAGTAAGGGCACCTGAGGCTTAGGTCGAGAGAACAGATGCCCAGGAGGAAAATATCATGTAGAGTCAAATGACTCCCAGGTTACAAAAGCATATCATTTGCTAAGTCTTCCTGTGTCCATACGAAAAGGACATGGCTCTGAATAAACTATGCAAAGGACTCAAGGAGAAGAGAAAAACAGTATTTACAAGTCAACAGAACACTAAGAAAGAAGCTACAAATAAGCAAAGAGGAATGGGAGCACTGTAATGGGAGTAACCCAATAAACCTAAACTACCTGAGGCTATGTAATCCTACATCTGTGTCTGCGTAAGAACCTCTCCCGCAGGGAATGCAGCTGACGCTCAGGGCCTTGCTCTTCCTTGTTTCAGCGACTCTCTGAAGCCTGCATTTCCTACTTTTAGGCTGAACTGGCTTGGAGACAATGACTTTTGCTAACCCGCATTACAGGAGCTCCCTATCTGCTTGTCTGGACATGACCTTTTAGTATTGAGGGATATTTCCTCATTACCCAACCTGAACCATCCGCAAGGGGAACACGACCGCCTAAAAAAGTCCCGGTCTTCAATATTTATTCTCACTCTACCTAGGGAGTGATGTATCTAGAGATTCCAGCGAGAGTCTCTATCTTCTGCAGTAACCCTGAGGTCCTGCTATGAGAGGGTCTGGGCTAAGATGTAGGACCCTAGAACATCCCAAAATCTACACTGCAGGTGGCAGGTGAAGAGAAATTAATAATCCAACCATTCAGCAAGGTGGAGAAGCATGAGTTCATGGATCATGGAGAAGTAGAGAGAGGAAACTCATCTCAGCGAGAGCAGAGTCCAAAGAGGAACCAGGTGGGAAGCAGAAACTCACACTCAAGGGAGAACGAAAAGGGAAGGATAGAAATCTGTGAGTGACTTGCCCAGAAAGTGGAAGAAACAGATGTGAGTGAGGAGGACCACCAGGTGAGCATCAGAAGACACATCAGGTCAATTTTGAAGGAAAGTGAGGAGGAACAAACAAGGAAAGAGGAATTAGCCTCCAAGCCAACCAGGTCAAGAGATTTAGGAGTTGCTCACCAGTTGAGGAGAAAAGGAAGAGGTGAGCTAGGGAAGAGTCACCTGCAAGCAGAGAAGCCCCGGATAGGGAGTTCAGACCATTTTTACCTGTGAGTCCAGTGGGATCTGAGAAATCATAGCACTGTAGAACTGTAGCACTGTTGTCCCGTTGTTCATTGATTTGCTCAAGCGGGCACCAGTAATGTCTCCATTGTGAGACTTCCTGTTGCTGTTTTCGGCATATCAAATACGCCATGGATAGCTTACCAGGCTTCACCATGCGGGCGGGATACTGTGGGTAGCTTGTGAGGCTCTCTGAGAGGAACGGGGGAATCAAACCCGGGTGGGCCGAGTGCAAGGCAAACACCCTACCTGCTGTACTATCACTCCAGTCCTAAGAAATCATGGCCCCAAATAACACTACGAGGGAAGAAGGGACAGTGTGCTGTGCTACCGAGTTTCCCTGAGGAGACCAAAGGCAGAATAGGGATAAATTTTATGAAGAAAAAGAAAGTAGAAGAAAACAGGATCTTGGAAGATGAGCCGAACAGGCTGACCAGAGAAGTGCATGTGTGTGTGTGTGTGTGTGTGTGTGTGTGTGTGTGTGTGTGTGTGTGTGGTTTTATCTTTCCGTTTCCCTTTGTTCTCAGTAGCTTACATTCCCAACATTTTTCCTCAGCACCGTTGACTCTGGGAGGGCGGGAAAGTCCTGGCTCCAGGTGGTCTTATCTCCTCAGGATAAGAGACCCAGCAGTCCCCGCCCCTCAGGAAACTCTCTCTGGGAGGATACTGTGTTTTGGTGTTTTCAACCTTGGACCTGGGACAATTTCCCTCTCTGGGTCAGCATTCTGGAGAGTTCTGTGGGCTCCTGTGTGACAGCACTAAATATCCCCCGCCCCAATGCCTGCTTTGACATGAACAACTAGGAAATTTTTTCTTAAAAAAATAAAACAGTCAAAACAACAACAAAAAAATTATGCTCCCACTGATATAACTCCACCTCCCCAGAGAGAGAGAGAGAGAGAGAGGAAAACACGGACTGGCAGCATCAGACTTGTTAAGGGAGGAAGATCCATTTAGCCAAGTCATTCTGTGAAGACACTTCCAGAAAAGAAACGCCATGCAGGATGAAGACGGATACATCACTTTGAACATTAAAAAAAATCGAAAACCAGCTCTGGCTTCAGGTAAGAATGTCCAGGACCAATAGTTCAAAAGTCAATGCCTCAATTCTAGCTTCTTCTTTTTCTTATTTCCCCCCTGCTTGTGACAATATCTGGTATCTAATATTTTTGTTTGTTTTTATTTTGGGGTCACTCCCAACAGTGCTTAGGATCACTCCTGGGAGATATGGGGTACCATATGGGTTACTGGTGATTGGATTGGGTTGGCCTCACGCAAGGCAAGTGCTCTACCCACCGTATTATTGCCCTGACACTGGAGTCTAGTTTTATGTGACTATTTTTACAGCACTTGAATAGCATCTATGTAGACTCAGCATGACTTGTTTAGAACATAAAGAACAAGAGGAGCATCAAGAAACACTGACATTAAGACTCATAGTTTCATGCTGGAGTAAAGAGAAAACTAAGATGGTTAAGGTTCGAGAGAATGTTTGGAATCTTTTTTAAGTGTCTGCAGGGGCTGGAGCAATAGCACAGTGGGTAGGGCGTTTGCCTTGCACTCGGCCGACCCAGGTTCGATTCCCAGCATCCCATATGGTCCCCGGAGCACTGCCAAGAGTAACCCCTGTGCATCGCCGGGTGTGACCCAAACCCCCCCCCACCAAAAAAATAAAAGTGTCTGCAGGTGAGATTCTTCAGCTATGGCTGATGAAAGCAGTTATCAATAGAGAGACATCACAAAATGAAACAGTGACAAATACTCCAAACCTTAACCCAGATTACATTTTGACTTAGAGAAAAGTCTGCTGGGAATGGGGTGGAATTGTGGCATAGAGATAGATTGTATTGACTGTGGGTGAACTCCAAGGCAACGCAGTCAAGATTTGCTGGGGAAACTATTTATGTAACTTGGGACATCTCAAGAGGGTTGTAACTGCACTGAGGCTGCCCCACGGCCATGCCTCCACTGCCTGCTCCTGACATTTGTGTTGTATGTCTACAGCGGACCCTGCTTCTTCTGCTTCATTATGGCGTGTGATGGCGTTGATTCTGCTGTTCTTGTGCTTGGGGCTGGTTGTTGGGATGGTGGCTCTGGGGATTATGAGTAAGTATTAAATTACTGCTGAAGGTTTTGCTCAGAGCATGGCATTACCTAAGGGTCCTGGTGTCTTCGCTGAAGATTTGTGGCCACTGCTTGACTTTTTGCCTCTAATTCAAACAGCCTAGACCAAGCTTCCAAGATATTCTCAGTAAAGGACAACTTTGGTCATTTCTTCCCCTCTTAGATTTTGAAGGAAGAGGTACCCCCTAGTTTTGCTTCGGGACCCAAAGTCACTCCTTGTGGTACTCCACTGTGACTTTCTTTACAACACTTGTATAACATCTATATAGACTCAGCATGACTTATTTAGAATATAAAGAATAAAAAGGGCAGAAGGGAACATCGACATTAAGGCTAATAAAGTTTCATGCTGGAATATTGAACTGATGGTTCATTGTCTGGGCTGGTAGTGGTGGCTGTCACCAGTGCCACTCCTGGTGGTGCTGATGCTGGTGGCGATGCAATGCCTCACACATGCCAAGAAGATGCTCCACTCCCTTGAGTTATCTCCCCACATCTTAATTTGGGGGCTTTTATGTTTGGTTGGTTTTTTTTTAAATCTGTTTTAGGGGGCCATACCCAGCAATGCTCATGGATCACTCCTGACTTTCCACTCAGTAATTTCCATGCAGAAATTACTCCTGGTGGTGCTCAGGGGACCATGTAATATGTCAGGGATTGAGCCCAGGTCGGCTGCATACAAGTTGAATGCTTTACCCACTGTACTCTCACTCCATCCCCACCATTAGATTTTTTTTTTAAGTACAGAAAACCTTATTGTCTGTGACAAGTAATGGAAACAGGGAGAGACAACAAATAAAGGTTGTTAAAAAATATTTTACCAGGATTAAAATGGATCTATATGATTTTCCTTTATATAATCTGCATATTTTCAAAAATTTTTTTCTTATCCTGAGTATCTTAAATCCAGTCAATATAAAATTTGTTTGATATCACAAATATGTCCTTTTAGAGGTTTTGTTCATTGTTTTCCCTCTTCTAAAGATGTTCTTTGCCAATTTGTTTAATGTTTAACTTCACAAAGAGACTTCATATCCCTCTTACCTTATAAATAATTTTTCTTCCGATAAACCTGAAATGCCTCCAACCTCCCATTAGCATCTGTGGCAGTGTTGCTTGCTTATATAGTTGCTTCATTTTTCATAAATATTTTAGAATCCTTCATTGACCATCATCTTTTTTCTTACTTAAACATGGCAGTAGGAATATATGAGACATAAAATAATAAAAGAAGCCAATCTCCTCTGTGAAATTTATTTAGAATACATTATTCAAGGGGGCCTAGAGGGATAGCACAGCGGGTAGGGCGTTCCCTTGCACGCAGCTGACCTGGGTTCGATTCCTTCGCCCCTCTCGGAGAGCCCGGCAAGCTACCGAGAGTATTTCACCTGTACTTGCATGTCAGAGCCTGGCAAACTACCCGTGATGTAACCGATATGCCAAAAACAGTAACAAGGTGATTCCCTAATTAAAAATAAATAAATTAAAAAAAAATAAATAAATATGGGGAAAATTCAGGATATTTTAATATAGCTTGATTTATATTACTGTAGAGTGAATAAAATTCAATGATTTCAAAGTGTCATTTAAAAGGAAATCCCAGTAGAATATCAATAAAATTATGTAAAATGAGGATATTAACAGTCATATATTTCTAATGCCTTGACATGCTTTCCACATTTAGAAAGGGCTTAATAAATTCAGACTAAAATATGTCTTTAAAGGGAAATGCACATATATATGTATCCATATTATATCTCTAGTAATGTATATATTTGTTTTATTTTGATACCTAGAGAAAATATTTCATGCCAAGTTTTATGGCTACAGTTTTTTTTATTAAACATTAAATCATAATTTCCTATAAAAAAAAACAGTAACAAATCTGACCATGGAGAGATTACTGGTGCCCGCTCAAGCAAATCGATGAGCAATGGGATGACAGTGATATAGTGTGATTATTCAAGGGAACATAGTCACCGCCAAGACACTCAAGACACACTATTTTATATTGGAATATTTTCGTTCGTGATTGTTGTTTCAAGTAGCTCAATTATTCTTCTACATAACTCCAAGTTTTCAGTTTTCCTTAGTTATTAATTTGCTTTTTATGATCGCTCTACTCTGATCCCTTTCCCACATCTCTCAGGCTAGTCAGCACATGAATAGTCTTAGTAAAATTAAAGCTCGTTAGAAGAACTTTGCATCACTCTTATAATTCTAACAATGAATTCTTATCCAACTTTGACTCTAGCTGTCACACAACAAAAGTATCTACAAACTGAAAATGAGAATCTCTCAGGAACCCTGTATCAACTAGCAAAGAAGGTCTGCCAAGATTTAATAAATCAATTAGATCCAAAGGGCATTTCAAGTAAGTATGGTTTGGTAACCTTTTCTCTCAATCTCTAGAGTCGTTTGGTGATGATCACCGAGCCCTGATGTACAGAACCCTGAGATCTGTAGGAAATACTGGCTGGACAGGGAAACATAAGTCTGATTTAGAATGAAGGGGTTTCTGTGTTTGGTTCTTTCTTAAGGCCATAAATGCAGTCCCTGTGAGAAAAACTGGAGATATTATGAAGATAGTTGCTATGGGTTCTTCAAGCGCAACGTGACCTGGGAAGAGGGTAAGCAGTACTGTGCTGACTTGAATGCCACTCTCCTGAAGATCACCTCCCAGAATGCTCTGGTAAGATAGTTCCATGCATGCTAGGCACTATTTTTTTTTTTTTTTTTTTGCTTTTTGGGTCACACCCAGCGATGCTTAGGGATTACTACTGGCTTTGCACCCAGGAGTTGCTTAGAGGACCATATAGGATGTCGGGGATTGAACCCGGGTGGACAGAGTGCAAGGCAACCCACTGTACTATCACTGTACAACCCACTGTACTATCACTGTACAACCCACTGTACTATCACTGTACAACCCACTGTACTATCGCTGTACAACCCACTGTACTATCACTCCAGCCCCGCCAGGCATATTTTAAGGCAAGATATTTAATGCCTAAATTTCTAATAATTTCTAATAATTTTTATTTACATTTTATATAAGTTACAATTTACAAATAAAATTACAAATTTACAAATAAGTTTACAAATTTGTAAATATATAAATTTTACAAATAAATTATAAAGTTATAAATTATAGAGTTACATTTACAAATAAAGTTATAAATTTACAAATAAATAATAAGTTAAAACATAAATTAACATTAGTAATAAGGGCAAATATAAATTGAAATACAAAATCCAAGGGGGTCACGGGTATATTTATACCTTCTCATCACCACCACCATAAAACACACACACACACACACACACACACACACACACAGGTACCACTGGGCGTAGCACTGGGTCCTCAGAGCAACTGAGCCTGACCCTGGGTATTGAACCATCCTGCTTACTTGGCCAAGTATTTCTGGAAGTGGTCTCTGCACCCCATGAACACTTCTTGGGAGGTCCCTCAAAAAAAAAAGAGTTTGGACAACATACAAACAGATTTGAAAGTTGTACAATGCTCAAGTCAGTCATATACTACAGAATTGCTAACGTTGATCAGCAACATTGACTTACACCTTCTTAAGAGCTGAAGTTCAAAGTTGTGGGCCAGAGATGAGATCAACCCAATGGCATTCATAACATGGAGTGTTCTATTTGCTCTTACTTCTGAGACATCTCATTAACTCTTCTTGTAAGTTCATCTTCATAGAGAAAATATTTTGAAATATAAATTTTCTTTCTAATTAGGCAAATGCAAGAAGGCCCTAAAATCACAATTCCAGTAAAAGAGATTCACTGAAGGCATAGAAATATGACTTGAATAATTACTCCAGGAGGCCAGGCTACAGATTTGCAATTTGAAGATTAAATAATATAATTGGGGGAAAAGAAAACTTGAATTTTGGGCAGAAAATACTTTCAATAATGATGTATATACTGTGGGTATGTTTTATTTGATTTTGGGAGGGGCCTCTCAAACAATCTCCTATCGAGAAACGTTTCAGCATTCTTTCCCAACGGGGCCAGTGGTTCAAAGTGGGACGGGCAGACACAGGGCAGCTTAGGCCCTGAAGTACCAGGGATTTCATGGACCACGTCCGTGGTGCTCCAGAATCTCTAGGCTACAGGCAGTGGTGCCTAAAAGACCATGTGCTTCTGGAAATGCACTTTAACAGCTGCATTACCTCCCAAGAGCTGTGGATGTAGTTAAAGAAAGAGCAACAATTATCAGAATGTGTAACCTGTGGCCCAGACTTGAATAAGCAATGAAGAGTGACTTCCACACAACATCTGCAATCTGCCAGAAAATGTGGACCATTCATTCTGTGTTCTGCATGTACAGTCAAGAAGCTCATATTATTTTTATTCATAAAAGGCATCCATTTTTATAAAAATCGTGAGATGCATAAATAATTGATTTTCTTTAAATCTTGTTATCCACAAATTGATGGATTGGCTGATTGATTTATTCACTGATGCAATAATTGTGTACTGGAATTGTTTTGGAATTCAAATCTACGTAATTAGTAAAGCAGACATTGGAAAACTTGCTTTATAATGCTTATATTCTAGTTTGAGTTATAGGCAATTAAGCAAAGTAAGTTGAAACATGTAATCAGAATAAAAGTAGATGCATGCTTTGTTTTGGAAAAAATAGCATAAAATTGTCTCCTACCCAGTTAATATATATCTATATGCTCAATTTTGTAGTTAGGTTAAGCAACGAACTTAAGTTTAGGGTAAAGTAGGGAACATTGTTTCTTCAGCAATGTATTTCTGTTTAGATCTTCCTTCACTACTTGTTTATCATTTTTCTAATTTAAGAGTCATATTTATTACTCTATTGGGGACAGTGATCTTCAAATGCTAGAAAATAAGTGTTTAGAAAGGTTAAAATATTATACACTTTGTACACAATTTTTTCTTTGTTCAACCTTACTTTAATTCAAATTAGCCAGCTATAATTAATACTGACATATATTGTAACTTTCAAAATTCAGGTTCTTATCAGTGAAGGACCCCCCTTTTGTCATGATAGGAAATATGACAACTTTTTAACCATTATTTTTATCTGTGTTTGCACAGAAATATCTCAAAGGCAGAACCAGCCTTATTCGTTGGGTTGGATTGTCCCGTCCAAATTCTCATGAAGCCTGGACATGGGAAGATGGTTCCGTTGCCTCTCAACTCATGTAAGTCACTGAACACTCAGGATGCAAAACACCTTCTATTCCTGAGATTTCCTGTCTTCTGGAGTGCAAAGAACTCAAATGCTGGGGGGTGGCGCTGTACCCTGCAATCATGCAAGCAGCAGCTGAGTTACTATGCCCTTATCCTAACAAGAGGACACTAGTAATAAGACCATTCTACTTTCTCAGTTTTCTGATTACTCTGCCCGACACCTAAGTCATAATTCACCTCTATTTCCATTATTTCCCTTGTTCATTTATACTCTCCACTTTACAACGGGAATATTTAATGTGTGCACACAAGTGCGTCTGTGTTTAGTTTGACCAGAGTCTCTTTATATATTAGAAAAAATCCTCCCCCTCATTATTTTATGGTTACACTTTGTTTATTTGAGGACCCTTTTGACTTTTCAAAATTATTTTTCCTTTTTGCCTGTCCCAGGAGTCCCAAGCATTAGGCACATCAACATCATTCACATGCTGGTTCTCATGTTCTTGTCATGAGACTTCCTTCTCCTACAGATAATCTAGACAAAGCATAATCATGGCATTATGAATTAAAGAGTGAGAAGTTCAATCGCCAAAAAAAAGTTCCTTTGCTCATCTTGTGAATAAAAACTCTACCATCTCTCCAATTAAGATGTAAACTTATAACCACAACTTGTACAACTTGCTCATTACTTAAAATGTTCATCTACTTATTCATTGTATGTTACTAAGTATTTACTCTGCATAGAAGCCAAGTGTACTGCAAGTTAAGCTTATTCACAGACCATGAGCTTCTCTCCTATCATGCACTTCCCTGTTCAGCCATATTACAGTCAAACCATTTCCTCTATTCTATTTGTTTTAAAATATTATTAAAGACCCATGATTGATGGGGATGGAGCAATAGTACAGAAAGTAGGGCATTTGCCTTTCACGCAGCTGACCTGGATTCAATCCCCAGAACTCCAAATGGCCCTCCAAGCCTGCCAGATATGATCCCTGCACGCAGAGCCAGGAGTAAGCCCTGAGCACTGCCAAATGTGGCCCCAAACAAACAAACAAACAAACAAAACAAAACAAAACAAGAGAGCCATGATTTCAAGTTACTGATAGTTGTGTTTCATGCATACAATATTCCAGCACCAATCCTACCACCAGTGTCCTTTTCTCCTCACCAGTGTACCCAGCTTCCTTCCCACTTCACTTCACCCCGCAACTTGCTACTTTGGCAGGAACGTTTTTTAAGTTTGGTTGTTGTAGTTTGGACCTAATGTTTTTAGTGCTATTGACTCGGTGGTTTGGATGTATAACAACACCTCTCCTCTGCACTACCATCACACCTGAGGTGCTTGACCCTCCCCTTCCCCTGTCTCTTCCTGTTTGCCTCTTATTGCCTCCCTGCCCCCAGGATTTCTTTCCTTCTCCACCCTATTCTCAGGGTAATCGAGGCCTCCCTCTTTACTGCATTGCATACTCTGGTCTGGTTAGTCCGTATACCACTGACAAGTGAGATCCCCTGTGTTCTTTCCTTCTTCTGGCTTGCTTCACTTAACATGCTATCTCTGTGCTTTCAGCAAGTCAGACTTGCTTTCTTTGGGCCTTCTAGACTTGGTGTTTCCTTCCAGAATGCTTTCCAAAACTCCTTGATGGGCTCCCTCTTGTGGCCCAATTCTGTTTCAACATCCCGGTGTCAATGAGACCAATGAGTCCAAGTACCTCAGTGAAATGAGCCCCTCTAGCCCCAAGTTCATCATATAAAAACTGCTTTGTTTCTTCATAAATTGTACCACCCTAACATTTTTGTCTACTTTTTGGCTCTTACCAAGAGCCCTAATTATAAACTTAATTTCCTGATAGAGCTGATATAGTCATAGCCACCCTATTATTAGTCAGAAAATAGCTTTAGTACTGTCACTGTCACTGTCACTGTCATCCCATTTCTCATCAACAATTTGCTCGAGTGGGCACCAGTAACGTCTCCATTATGAGACGTTGTTACTGCTTTTGGCATATTGAATATGCCACAGGTAGCTTGCCAGGCTCTCCGAGAGGGGCAAAGGAATCGAACCCAGGTCGGCGGCATGCAAGGCAAACACCCTAGTCGCTAGGCTATGGCGCCAGCCCATAACTTTAATACACAGTTGGTATTCAAAGGTAGCTGAAATTTAAATTAGCAAATATTTTATCTTTGTACATGTGCTATATTTTATCTATGACTATAGACAAAATATAATCACAGGGCCAGAGAGATTGTACAGTGGTTCAGGCACTTGCCTTTCATGAGGCCATCCCTGGTTTGATTTCTGGCACCACATATGGTCCCTAATGTATTGTCAGGAATAATCCCTAAGCTAGAAGTAAGTCCTAAGTACCACCAATGTGGCCAAAAAAAGCTCTTTAAAAGTAAATTACTTGAGACTAGACAGATAATAAGAAAGTAGGGAGCATGCCTTGCATGCATCTGACCTTGGTTTGATCCCCAACACACCCCAAGACTGTCAAGGAGAGATTCCCGAGTGCAGAGCCAGGAATAAACCTTAAGCACCACTAGATAGGATATAAAAATGATAGAAAAGAAAAAGAAATGAATGGGAAGGGGAAAGGGTAGGAAAGGTGGAAGAAAATAGGGAAGAAGAAAGAAATTACGATACAATGTGCCATATTATCTTTTCTACCCTATAATACAAATCCCCAATTCAAAACATTTGAATCAACTTCTTTTTATTGAGATCATTCTCTTACTGTGAAGCTACTCACCCTTAGAGATCCCCAGTCTCTTCTCTTTTTCTTTCAGAAGCCTACCCTTCCTTAAAGACAAAACAAAAGTACATTCTTCTATGAGAAGTCGAAAAAGTATTTCCCATCATTTTAGATTTTTTTATTTCCTCCTCAAGACTCTTATTATAACTATTATTCACTGACTGCTTCATCATATGCTATATTAAGTTTCAATTGAGCTATCCAAGTGTATATACTTAATATACCTAAGCTGACTGAAAATTTCTCAATTGGCTATTAATTTTTTACTTCTTTTCCCTCTGTTTTTGCTTCCATTCTGCAGCAAAATGCTATTCATTGATTGTTGGTTACTTAACTTTCAAAGGAACTCATTTTGTGTTTTTTATTCACAGATTTGAGCTTTCTGGAAATGCAAGAGAAAATATGAATTGTGCCTATTTTCATAGTGGAAAAATTCACCCTGCCTTATGTATGAACAAACAATATTTTATGTGTGAGAGGAAGGCTGGCATGGCAAAGTTGAATGAACTACTTTAATATGAAAAGGAAACCTTGATGTTATAGATAAGTGCTAGACTGTGCAATAAAAGTTCTGGATTAAGGAACAACGTAGCCATGAAATTCCTTACTTCTCTCTATTCCCTTTGAAGTCTTCTTTACATTATCGTTCCTACAAATGCAATTCAAGACCCTTCTTTACCTATCATTTACTTATTTCTTTATGGAGACGATCGACACTGAGCAGTGCAAGGAGCTACTCCTAGCTCTGTGCTCAGTAGTCAGAATTGGCAGTGCTTGGTGAACCATGCAGTGCCAGGGATGGACCCAGGGTCAGCTGCATTCGAGGCAAGAGCCTAAATCCCTGTGCTATGTCTCTGATTCCTATTTTCCCGTTTATTCTCAGAGATGACTTAATTTCTTTTTATATATCCAGAAAAAAATCTCCATATTATAATTTCCTTTCAAATTACTCTGTTTCCATTTTTTTTTTTTTGCCTAACCTTCAAATCCCAATTCTAGCAATGTAATATAATCCACTGTATTTTCAGGCATGAGCAAATGCATTTTAAAAGGAAGCATGGAAGATTAAGTTTAAATTGACTTATACAGAAAGTCTCTTGCCCACATGCCTGGCTGCCTTCCCCGGGGCCCCTCGGAGGGGATGGGCTCCAGCTTCCCTCCCTGCCCTGAGCAGAGCTCCCGGTGGCCGAAGACCACGGGAATCTAGCCACAGCCATGCTCAAGGCCCCTCCCCACATGTTCGGATGGGCCTCATGCATGAAGGTACGGGCAGAGGAACCAGGTATGTGTAATCCCATCAACAGCAAACATCTAGAGACTTAAAAGAAAGCTTCCAGAAGCACGTGGACACAAAGCAGCCACACAATATCTTATAACCTACTTTTCCTTCTGGGAGAAACTTGCAAGCTACTGAGAGCTTCCTGCCCACATGGGACAGCCTCACAAGCTTCCCATGGTGTATCTATATGCCAAAGCCAGTAACCACCTGACTCTTACTCCCCTGACCCTGAAAGAGCCTCCAATGCAGCATCGTTGGGAAGGCTGAGAAGAGAAAGGTTTCTAAAA
This sequence comes from Sorex araneus, assembly GCF_027595985.1. Lineage (NCBI taxonomy): Eukaryota > Metazoa > Chordata > Mammalia > Eulipotyphla > Soricidae > Sorex > Sorex araneus. The sequence goes on from NC_073311.1 coordinate 50,808,588, forward strand.
TCTCAGGGATAGGACGAATGTAGAGGTTACTGAGACCGCTTGAGCAACTCGAAAATCAACGGGATTTCTTGATCATGATTGTGATGACTTATACTGTGCATAATGTCTAAGTTTGAAAGCCATAAAAAAATAGCTAAGGGGCTGAAGTGATAGTGCAGCAGGTAGGGCGGTTGCCTTCCATGCGGCCGACCTGGGTTCGATTCCCAGTGTCCCAGTTAGTTCCTGTTCATAAGAAATGGAAGGGAATTGGCCTCCCATTGTATGAGAAGGGCATAGGGAAACACTCTGATCTGTATCATACTATACAAACATAACTTTTACTTTTCTCTTCCAAATTTACCTTTGTTTCAGACACAACCACAGAAATTCTCTGTGCAAAGGAAGAAAAAACAATTTAAAAAATCCAAATGAAGGATTTGGAAATGAGTAAATGCTTCTCAATATAGGCTCATAGGCAGAACAGCACATAACAATGCTTTATCTACTCCTTTTCCTGACAGTCCTATACTGGGTTTTTCTGGGTAACATGGGAAGTATTTATAGAATATGTGGAGAGGAACTCCTTAACAGGGTAGCAGACAAAACTCTGTTCATTTTCCTAGCTTCTCTGAAGGTATTCTTTTCTCTCAAATTAGTGGTAATACAATATATAAACATAGTTCTCAAAATCCCAACTGAAGTTTATGTAAAAGACAAATATCCATAATACTCTGAAGATCAAGGAGGCAGACATCATTACCACGTCTCCATCAACTCCGATGCAAGTTGTTTTTAATATATTCTGAAAACACTTAGAATATGCTCCCTGAAGTTCTCTCCGTAAAACTTGTTTTTTCTCATCCATGGGTTTAATGCTATATTTACAAGGCATTTGTGAGGACCATTTAAAATTAAAACTATACATATAAAGCATTAAGCAGAATGCTAAAACATGATAAATACTTGGTAAATATGCATTGCTTTTATAGCTGTGTGCAGTAATACTGAATGCACTAAAGGCCATGACTCTTTATGTTGTTTTAGATGATCATGAATGCACAGATTTGCAGGGCTGAGGAGAAATTAAGTGCTTTTGATTTAAAATCTATTCCAAATGCCTCAAGAGTTTGATTTCTAAGGATTGGCATTATCATTTTCTTAAGAAACCAAATTAGGGGTGTGGGAGAGATAGCACATCAGGTAGAGCATTTGCCTTGCATGTAGCCAACCTGGGTTGGATTCCCAGCATCCCATATGGTCCCTTGAGCACCACCAGGAGCAGAGCCAGGAGTAACCCTTGTGCATCGCCGGGGGTGACCGAAAAAGTAAAAAAAAAAAAAAAAGAAACCAAATAGGAATGACCTGGTTTATATCATTCAAAATAATTATAGATAATTTAGAAAAATTTAGATTTTTATTTTTCCCAAAGATAAAAAGCATCTATTTTTATTGATGGTATAATCAAGTTTAAAGAATAATATTTTAGTGTAAGGCCAGACTCACTTAAAATGTAAACCAATCTATCTGCACCCACAAAAATTCTTTATTTGATACTCATATGAAAAGCCTCTAATCCTTGGAATAAGAATAGCAGTAGTCACAAAAAGGCCAGATTTTGTGACCAGACCAGCTGTTTTCAAATACTAATTCTTTCACTGATCACATGATTAAACTTCAATAAAGAATTTTACTTTTCTAAGCTTCAATGTACAGTTAAGCATACTGTAGTGACAGTAGGTCTGATTTCACAGAATTGTTGTGAACATCAAAATGAATGAGGTAAAAGTCCTTTGAAGCAGAACTTGGAATATATAAATGATGTAGAATAAGTTATATTATTTAAACACAGGAGCAAACCTAAGGAGCATATTTATTTTTTAAAGGGATAGTTCAATGGTGTATCCTAATAAACCCATCAGAGAAGTCTACTCTGATAAAATTAGATCTTTCTGAGCCTGATATTTGGTAGGATAAAATCTTGGAAACATCCAGAAACCAATGACAATCTACTGAACTTTTCTTCCTATGTTCCCAACATTAGTATTAATGCATATTTGCTATTCCTATGAATGCTTCTTCTTTTACTCCTCAAGATAGAAATCATTCTGCCACAAATGTGTGTTAATGCATGTCATTTTTCAGGTCAGAATCTTAAGTCCCTTAAACATCATAGGAAATATTTTGGAGACTTTATTGAATACTTTCATTTCCCTCTTAGGCCCTTCAGGTCCCTATCTGTGTGAGGGAGACAGAACTCACAGGAACTGTGTTGTAAAAAACTAAGGCTCGCGGAGGGGTGAGTGCACTCTCGGGCTCTCCGGGCGGCTCTGTCTCACCGCCCACGTTCGGTGCCCCGGAACCCCTGTGTGTGCTGTCAGTCAAGGGCAGGCGACAGAAGGAAGGAAGAAGGCCAGACTGGTTGCTCGATCAGTTTATTTCATTCTCTCTCTCCGCTTCTCTCCCGCTCTCAGTCTCTCTCTGGATCTGTGGATCTGACCCCCCAACCCACTCTTACAGCCTAGTTAAATCTCCACAGCATGAGGGGGTTGGGGCGTATACATAGGTGTGGTCACCATCAATAGGGTAAGGTTCCTTTCCCTTAGGGGACTCTTCTCCTAGGACTTAATTCTCTTTCAGCAGGAGGATCCACCCAAGGGCGGAGTCCCATGAATGTGTTTCTCTTCTCCTCAGCCAGCAAACATATAAGAATTCATAATATTAATCATTTTGTATGGACACAATAAGAAATGCATTAAAGCTTATAGAATTGCTCTCCAGGGGCCGTCTCGATCTCAGACTACAGTGCTCAGGCCAGATCAGTCTTTCCTATCCCTAGCAGGGTCCTACTCTCGTCATTACTTTTGGATCATGACAGTATTTGTCTACGATCAAGCTCTTAACTTATAGTTAAGAATTAGGCACTTTGGTCAGGCCCATCTCAATGCCAGAGTAGCACATAACTCACCGCTTGCCCTGGATCCTTCCCGTCCCTCATCGGGACCCTGCTTTTGGGGTGCTAGGAACTGAGAGCAACTGAGGCTTAAGTGGAGAAAACAGATGCCCGGGAGGGAATAATATTCAAGGCCAATTAAATCCTAAATTACAAAAATATAATATTGTCTTCTTGTGTCTATACAAAACAGACATAGCTTTAAAGTAAATTATTCAAAAGGCACAAGAAGAGGAGAAAGGCAATATTAACTTATATAATAGAAATTCAGTATCTTAGGAAGGTCTGACCTTACAAATTAGCAGAGTCAGATTAAGGGAAAGCCGCAGATTAACTCTTTTGGGGAAGAGAGCACGGAGAAGTGATTATAGCTAAACAAAGGGATGGGAGAGATTCGGGAACACCTTGATGTGTGTGACTGGGGTAAGCCTAAACTCCGGGGAAAACCGGGACAAGCTACTTGTGGCAAGGAGAGAAAGGACAAAATAATGTCATCCTACACTGTGTCATTTAGCAAACTTGGTCTGCAGTTACTAGAGTTGCTAGCCAGTTTAGCATTGAAGCATCACTGGCAGTGATTGGAGTTACAGGAGAGAGTATCCAGGATATTCATTCCCAGGCTCTCTTCCTTCCGAATTCTGGATTGGTAAAACCTGAACATTCTATATTTCAGACAATGGTCCCCATCACAGTAGTCCCAAAGTTTAGCAAACACCTTCCCTCTTAGTCATTTTGTGGATAAGTTTGCTGACACATAGTTCATGCCCCTTTATCT